>NW_027182835.1:1592500-1600000 GCF_041146395.1 Eulemur rufifrons | reverse complement strand
GTAGCATTAGGGTTAGGGTTGTGTTTAGGGTTAAGGGATAGGATTAGGGATAAGTGTTGGGCTTAGGGTTAGGGTTTAGTGTTAGGGTTAGCATTAAGGATTAGGGTTAGGGTCAGGGTTAAATGCTTGGGTGCGGGTAATGGTTAGGAACAGGGTTAAGGTTCACGGATAGGGTTACTGTTAAGGGTTACGGGTAGGTTTAGGGTACAGTGTTAGTGTTAGCATTAGTTCTTAAGGTTAGGATTAGGCGGTAGGTTAGATTTAGGGTTAGATCTAGGCGTTAGGGTAAGGGCTAGCGTTAGGGTTAAGAGATAGGGTTAGGTTTAATGCTTAGGATTAGGGTTAGGGTTTGGGGTTAAAGTAAGTGTTAGGGGTTAGGTTTAAGGATCCAAGGTTAGGGTTATTTTTAGCTGTAGTGTTAGGGTTAGGGATAAGGGATCCCATTAGCATTAAGGGTCTTCCTTACTGTAGGGTTAAGGGTTAGGCTTAGAGTTAAAGGTTAATGTTAGCGTCAGTGTTAAGATTTAGGGTGAGGGTTAATGGTTAGGGTAAAGGTTAATCGTTAGGGTTAGGGATTAGTGATTAGTGTTTTTGGTTAGTGTTAGGGTTAGCGGTTAGGAGATAGTGTTTTATGAAGGGGTATGGTTAGAATTAGGATTGGGGTTAGAGTTAGGGTGAGGTATAGGGGTTAGGTTTAGGGGTTAGTTTTAGGGTAAAAGGATAGGATTAGGTTTACGGGTTGGGCTTAGGTTTAGGGTTAAAGTTTACTGCTAGGCTTAGGGATAGGTTTCAGTGTTAGCCTTGGGGGTTCTGGTTAGGGTTAGGTGTTAGGTTAGTGTCAGGGTTAGGTCTAGTCGTGAGGGTAAGGTTTAGGGTTAGCTTTAAGAGCTAGGGTTAGGTTTAATGGTTAGGATTAGGATTAGAGTTAAGTGTTAGGGTCAGGCTTAGAGGTTAGGGTGAAGGGTTAGGGTCCAGGGTTAGGGTTTTTCTTAGGCATAGCGTTGGGGTTAGAAGTAAGGGTTACTGTCAGTGTTAGGGTTGTAGGTAGGGTTACGGTTAGGGTTAGCGGTTTAGAATTAGGGTTACGGATTAGGTGTCACCGTGATGTCTAGGAGATAGGGTTAGAATTATGGGATAGGGGTTGTTCTCAGGAAATGGGTTATGCATTAACGTTAGGATAAGAGGTTAAAGTTAGGCGCACGGTGAGGTTTACGTGTTAAGGGGAGAAATAGGAACAGGGTTGGGTGTTATGTTCAGGGTTAGGGTTATCTGTTAAAGGTATTGTTTATGCTTAGCGCACGGGCCCTGTCTGCATTAGGCGGGCGGGGGGAGTTTAGGGGGCTGGGATTGTACCCGGGAACCCACTCTATCATACTCTGGGTATGGGCCCGTGGGTTTCATGCAGGACACAGTGGTAGAGCCTCCTTTCACGCATGGCATGGGAGGATGGCAGGCTTTCTAAACTCTAAGGAAGCAAGAAGTCTGAGAATTAGATTTAGGGTTAGGATTCTGGTTAGGGTTAAGGATGAAGTTTAGTGTCAGGGCGAGGGCTTAGGGTTAGGGATTAGGGTTAGGGTTAAAGGTTAGGGTTAGGTTTAAAGGTTACACTTTGGTTTAGGGTTAAGGTTTACTGTTAGGGTTAAGATGAGGGGTTAGGGTTTGGTACAAGGTTAGGGTTAAGTGTTAGATTTAGGGTTGATGATTAGGATTAGGGTTAGGATTAAAGGTTAGCGTGAGAGTTAACGCTTAGTGTTAAGGTTAAGTGTTAGGGTTTAGGGTTAGGGTTAGGGTTAGTTTTAGGGTTAGAGTTATGTGCTATGGTTTGTGTTAGAGGTTAGGGTTAGGTTTACTGGTCACGGTTAGGGTTAAGTTTAGGGGTTAGCATTAGGGTTCGGGTTAGGGTTAAGGGATAGGATTAGGGATAAGTTTTGGGCTTAGGGTTAGGGTTTAGTGTTAGGGTTAGCATTGAGGATTAGGGTTACGGTCATGGTTAAATGCTTGGGTGCTGGTAATGGTTAGGGTCAGGATTAAGGTTCACGGATAGGGTTAGTGTTAAGGGTTACGGCTAGGTTTAGGGTTCAGGGTTAGTGTTAGCATTAGTGCTTAAGGTTAGGATTAGGCGGTAGGTTAGATTTAGGGTTAGATCTAGGCGTTAGGGTAAGGGCTAGCGTTAGGGTTAAGAGATAGGGTTAGGTTTAATGCTTAGGATTAGGGTTAGGGTTTGGGGTTAAAGTAAATGTTAGGGGTTAGGTTTAAGGATCCAAGGTTAGGGTTATTTTTAGCTGTAGTGTTAGGGTTAGGGATAAGGGATCCCATTAGCATTAAGGGTGTTCCTTACTGTAGGGTTAAGGGTTAGGCTTAGAGTTAAAGGTTAAGGTTAGTGTCAGTGTTAAGATTTAGGGTGAGGGTTAACGGTTAGGGTAAAGGTTAAGCGTTAGGGTTAGGGATTAGTGATTAGGGTTTTTGGTTAGCGTTAGGGTTAGTGGTTAGGAGTTAGTGTTTTATGAAGGGGTATGGTTAGAATTAGGATTGGGGTTAGAGTTAGGGTGAGGTATAGGGGTTAGGTTTAGGGGTTAGTTTTAGGGTAAAAGGATAGGATTAGGGTTACGGGTTGGGCTTAGGTTTAGGGTTAAAGTTTACTGCTAGGGTTACTGATAGGGTTCAGGCTTAGCTTTAGGGGTTCTGCTTAGGGTTAGGTGTTAGGTTAGTGTCAGGGCTAGGTCTAGTCGTGAGGGTAAGGTTTAGGGTTAGCTTTAAGAGCTAGGGTTAGGTTTAATGGTTAGGATTAGGATTAGGGTTAAGGGTTAGGGTAAGGCTTAGGGGTTAGGGTGAAGGTTTAGGGTCAAGGGTTAGGGTTTTTGTTAGGCATAGCGTTGGGGTTAGAAGTAAGGGTTACTGTCAGTGTTAGGGTTGTAGGTAGGGTTACGGTTAGGGTTAGCGGTTTAGAATTAGGGTTAGAGATTAGGAGTCACAGTGATGACTAGGAGATAGGGTTAGAATTATGGGATAGGGGTTGTTCTCAGGAAATGGGTTATGCATTAACGTTAGGATAAGAGGTTAAAGTTAGGCGCACGGTGAGGTTTATGTGTTAAGGGGAGAAATAGGAACAGGGTTGGGTGTTATGTTCAGGGTTAGGGTTATCTGTTAAAGGTATTGTTTATGCTTAGCGCACGGGCCCTGTCTGCATTAGGCGGGCGGGGGAGTTTAGGGGCTGGGATTGTTCCCGGGAACCCACTCTATCATACTCTGGGTATGGGCCCGTGGGTTTCATGCAGGACACAGTGGTAGAGCCTCCTTTCACGCATGGCATGGGAGGATTGCAGGCTTTCTAAACTCTAAGAAAGCAAGAAGTCTGAGAATTAGATTTAGGGTTAGGATTCTGGTTAGGGTTAAGGATGAAGTTTAGTGTTATGGTGAGGGCTTAGGGTTAGGGATTAGGGTTAGGGTTAAAGGTTACTCTTAGGTTTAACGGTTACACTTTGGTTTAGGGTTGAGGTTTACGGTTAGGGTTAAGATTAGGCGTTAGGGTTTGGTACAGGGTTAGGGTTAAGTGTTAGGTTTAGGGTTGAAGATTAGGATTAGGGTTAGGATTAAAGGTTTGCGTGAGAGTTAACGTTTAGGGTTAAGGTTAAGAGTTAGGGTTTAGGGTTAGGATTAGGGTTAAGGTTAGTTTTAGGTTTAGAGTTATGTGCTATGGTTTGTGTTAGAGTTTAGAGTTCGGTTTACTGGTCAAGGTTAGGGTTACGTTTAGGGGGTAACATTAGGGTTAGGGTTAGGGTTAAGGGATAGGATTAGGGTTAAGTGTTGGGCTTAGGGTTAGGGTTTAGTGTTAAGGTTAGCATTAAGGATTAGGGTTAGGGTCAGGGTTAAATGCTTGGGTGCGGGTAATGGTTAGGGTCAGGGTTCACGGATAGGGTTAGTGTTAAGGGTTACGGGTAGGTTTAGGGTTCAGCGTTAGTGTTAGCATTAGGGCTTAAGGCTAGGATTAGGCGGTAAGTTAGATTTAGGGTTAGATTTAGGCGTTAGGGTAAGGGCTAGCGTTAGGGTTAAGAGATAGGGTTAGGTTTAATGCTTAGGATTAGGGTTAGGGTTTGGGGTGAAAGTAAGTGTTAGGGGTTAGGTTTAAGGATCCAAGGTTAGGGTTATTTTTAGCTGTAGTGTTAGGGTTAGGGATAAGGGAACCCATTAGCATTAAGGGTCTTCCTTACTGTAGGGTTAAGGGTTAGGCTTATAGTTAAAGATTAAGGTTAGGGTCAATGTTAAGATTTAGGTTGAGGGTTAACGGTTAGGGTAAAGGGTAAGCGTTAGGGTTAGGGATTAGTGAATAGGGTTTTTGGTTAGTGTTAGGGTTAGCGGTTAGGAGTTAGTGTTTTATGAAGGGGTATGGTTAGAATTAGGATTGGGGTTAGAGTTAGGGTGAGGTATAGGGGTTAGTTTTAGGGTAAAAGGATAGGATTAGGGTTACGGGTTGGGCTTAGGTTTAGGTTAAAGTTTACTGCTAGGGTTAGGGATAGGGTTCAGGGTTAGCTTTAGTGGTTCTGGTTAGGATTAGGTGTTAGCTTAGTGTCAGGGTTAGGTCTAGTCGTGAGGGTAAGGTTTAGGGTTAGCTTTAAGAGCTAGGGTTAGGTTTAATGGTTAGGATTAGGATTAGGGATAAGGGTTAGGGTAAGGCTTAGGGGTTAGGGTGAAGGGTTAGGGTCAAGGGTTAGGGTTTTTGTTAGGCATAGCGTTGGGGTTAGAAGTAAGGGTTACTGTCAGTGTTAGGGTTGTAGGTAGGGTTACGGTTAGGGTTAGCGGTTTAGAATTAGGGTTAGGGATTAGGTGTCACAGTGATGACTAGGAGATAGGGTTAGAATTATGGGATAGGGGCTCTTCTCAGGAAATGGGTTATGCATTAACGTTAGGATAAGAGGTTAAAGTTAGGCGCACGGTGAGGTTTACGTGTTAAGGGGAGAAATAGGAACAGGGTTGGGTGTTATGTTCAGGGTTAGGGTTATCTGTTAAAGGTATTGTTTATGCTTAGCGCACGGGCCCTGTCTGCATTAGGCGGGCGGGGGGAGTTTAGGGGGCTGGGATTGTACCCGGTAACCCACTCTATCATACTCTGGGTATGGGCCCGTGGGTTTCATGCAGGACACAGTGGTAGAGCCTCCTTTCACGCATGACATGGGAGGATTGCAGGCTTTCTAAACTCTAAGAAAGCAAGAAGTCTGAGAATTAGATTTAGGGTTAGGATTATGGTTAGGGTTAGGGTGAGGGCTTAGGGTTAGGGAATAGGGTTAGGGTTAAAGGTTACTCGTAGGTTTAACGGTTACACTTTGGTTTAGGGTTGAGTTTTACGGTTAGGGTTAAGAATGAGGGGTTAGGGTTTAGTACAGGGTTAGGGTTAAGTGTTAGGTTTAGGGTTGAAGATTAGGATCAGGGTTAGGATTAAAGGTTAGCGTGAGAGTTAACGCTTAGGGTTAAGGTTAAGAGTTAGGGTTTAGGGATAGGGTTAGGGTTAGGGTTAGTTTTTGAGTTAGAGTTATGTGCTATAATTGTGTTAAAGGTTAGGGTTAAGTTTACTGGTCACGTTTAGGGTTAGGTTTAGGGGTTAGCATTAGGGTTAGGGTTAGGGTTAAGGGATAGGATTAGGGATAAGTGTTGGGCTTAGGGTTAGGGTTTAGTGTTGGGGTTAGCATTAAGGATTAGGATTAGGGTCAGGGTTAAATGCTTGGGTGCGGGTAATGGTTAGGGTCAGGGTTTAGGTTCACGGATAGGGTTAGTGTTAAGGGTTACGCGTAGGTTTAGGGTTCAGGGTTAGTGTTAGCATTAGGGCTTAAGGTTAGGATTAGGCGGTAGGTTAGATTTAGGGTTAGATCTAGGCGTTAAGGTAAGGGCTAGCGTTAGGGTTAAGAGATAGGGTTAGGTTTAGTGCTTAGGATTAGGGTTAGGGTTTGGGGTTAAAGTAAGTGTTAGGGGTTAGGTTTAAGGATCCAAGGTTAGGGTTATTTTTAGCTGTAGTGTTAGGGTTAGGGATAAGGGATCCCATTAGCATTAAGGGTGTTCCTTACTGTAGGGTTAAGGGTTAGGCTTAGAGTTAAAGGTTAAGGTTAGGGTCAGTGTTAAGATTTAGGGTGAGGGTTAACGGTTAGGGTAAAGGTTAAGCGTTAGGGTTAGGGATTAGTGATTAGGGTTTTTGGTTAGTGTTAGGGTTAGCGGTTAGGAGTTAGTGTTTTATGAAGGGGTATGGTTAGAATTAGGATGGGGGTTAGAGTTAGGGTGAGGTATAGGGGTTAGGTTTAGGGGTTAGTTTTAGGATAAAAGGATAGGATTAGGGTTACGGGTTGGGCTTAGGTTTATGGTTACAGTTTACTGCTAGGGTTAGGGATAGGGTTCAGGGTTAGCTTTAGGGGTTCTGTTTAGGGTTAGGTGTTAGGTTAGTGTCAGGGTTAGGTCTAGTCGTGAGGGTAAGGTTTAGGGTTAGCTTTAAGAGCTAGGGTTAGGTTTAATGGTTAGGATTAGGATTAGGGTTAAGGGTTAGGGTAAGGCTTAGGGGTTAGGGTGAAGGGTTAGGGTCAAGGGTTAGGGTTTTTGTGAGGCATAGCGTTGGGGTTAGAAGTAAGGGTTACTGTCAGTGTTAGGGTTGTAGGTAGGGTTACGGTTAGGGTTAGCGGTTTAGAATTAGGGTTAGGGATTAGGTGTCACAGTGATGACTAGGAGATAGGGTTAGAATTATGGGATAGGGGTTGTTCTCAGGAAATGGGTTATGCATTAACGTTAGGATAAGAGGTTAAAGTTAGGCGCACGGTGAGGTTTACGTGTTAAGGGGAGAAATAGGAACAGGGTTGGGTGTTATGTTCAGGGTTAGGGTTATCTGTTAAAGGTATTGTTTATGCTTAGCTCACGGGCCCTGTCTGCATTAGGCGGGCGGGGGGAGTTTAGGGGGCTGGGATTGTACCCGGGAACCCACTCTATCATACTCTGGGTATGGGCCCGTGAGTTTCATGCAGGACACAGTGGTAGAGCCTCCTTTCACGCATGGCATGGGAGGATTGCAGGCTTTCTAAACTCTAACAAAGCAAGAAGTCTGAGAATTAGATTTAGGGTTAGGATTCTGGTTAGGGTTAAGGATGAAGTTTAGTGTTAGGGTGAGGGCTTAGGGTTAGGTAATAGGGTTAGGGTTAAAGGTTACTCTTAGGTTTAACGGTTACACTTTGGTTTAGGGTTGAGGTTTACGGTTAGGGTTAAGATGAGGGGTTAGGGTTTGGTACAGGGTTAGGGTTAAGTGTTAGGTTTAGGGTTGAATATTAGGATTAGGGTTAGGATTAAAGGTTAGCGTGAGAGTTAACGCTTAGGGTTAAGGTTAAGAGTTAGGGTTTAGGGTTAGGTTTAGGGTTAGGGTTGGTTTTAGGGTTAGAGTTATGTGCTATGGTTTCTGTTAGAGGTTAGGGTTAGGTTTACTGGTCACGGTTAGGGTTACGTTTAGAGGGGTAGCATTAGGGTTACGGTTAGGGTTAA
>NW_027182835.1:1532500-1575000 GCF_041146395.1 Eulemur rufifrons | reverse complement strand
TATGGTTAGGGTTCAGGATGAAGTGTAGTGTTATGGTGAGGGGATAGGGTTACAGATTAGGGTTACGGTTTAAGGTTACTGTTAGGTTTAACGGTTACAGTTCGTTTTGGGGTTGAGGTTTGCGGATAGGGTTAAGATGAGGGGTCAGGGTTTGGTACAGGGTTAGGGTTGTGTTCGGTTTAGGGTTGAAGATTAGGATTAGGGTTAGGATTAAAGGTTAGCATGAGAGTTAACGGTTAAGATTAAGGTTAAGGGTTAGGGTTAGGGTTTAGGTTTAGGGTTAAGGGTTAGGGTTAGTTTTAGGGTTAGAGTTATGTGTTAGGGTTTGTGTTAGAGGTTAGGGTTAGGTTTACTGCTCGTGGTTAGAGTTACGTTTAGGGGTTAGCATTAGGGTTAGGGATTAGGTTTAGGGTAAGTGTTTAGAGTTAGTGTTGGGCTTTAGGCTCGGGGCTTAGGTTCAGGGTCAGAGGTTAGGGTTGGTGGTAGGGCTTAGATTTAGCGGTCAGTTTAAGGGCACAGGACCTGGTTAATCTACGGTGAGAGGGGTGTGGTCGGAGTCACCACAAAAGCACAACATCATTCCCTGGGCCCTGGGACAAGACCTACATGCAGGACTCAGGCGGATCCTCATCTCACACATGGCATGGCTGTATTGTAGGCTTGCTTCACTCTGGGAATGGAAGTAGTGTGAGAATTAAGGTTAGGGTTGGGGTTAGGGGTTTCGAGTTAGGGGTTAGGTTTCGAGTCAGGGTTAGGTGCTCGTGGTTAGGGGTAGAGTTAGTGTTACGGGTTCGGTGTTAATTCTGGGTTAGGGAGCCAGGGGTAGGTTTAGGGTTGGGGTAAGTGTTATCGTTAGCGGTTAGGGTTAATGGATAGGGTTAGGGTTAAGGGTAGGCTTAGGGTTAGGGTTCAGGGTTAGGGTTAAGGTTTAGGGTTAGGGTCAGGGTTAAGGGTTAGGGTTAGGGTTAGGGTGTTATGGTTAAGGATTAGGTTTATTGTTCAGGTTTAAGGTTAGCATTAGGGGTTTGTGTTACTTCTAACTGTAGGTCAGTGTTGGGGTTAGAACTCTAGGCATTAAGGTAAAGGTTAGAGTTAGGGTTAAGAGTTGGGGTTATGTTTAATGGTTAGGATTGGGATTAGGGTTAAGGGTTAGGGTTAAGGTTAGGGGTTATGACTAAGGATCAACGGTTACGGTTATTTTTAGGCGTAGGGTTAGGGTAAGGGGTTAGGATTAGTGTTAGTGTTGTTGGTAGGGTTAAGGTTAGGGTTGGTGTTTCAGAATTAGAGATTAGGTGTTATGGTTATGGCTAGGAGTTAGGGTTAGAATTACAGTATAGGGCTTGTTCTCAGGGTGTCATGCATTAACGTTACGATATGGGGTTAAAATTAGGGTTACGGTGAGGTTTATGTGTTAAGGTGAGCAGTAGGATCAGGGTTAGGTGTTATGTTCTGGGTTAGGGTTATGGGTGAGGGGTAGTGTTTATGCTTAGGGCATGGGCCCTGTATGCCCTAGGAATCGAAGTTAGGGGTCGGTTGTGGTCGCTGGGAACCCACTCTATCGTACTCTGTGTATGGGCCTCTGGGTTTCTTGCAGGACACTGTGGCAGTGCCGGCTTTCATGCATGGCTTAGTAGGATTGTAGGCTTTCAAAACTCTGAGAAAGCAAGAAGTCTGAGAATTAGATTTAGGGTTAGGATTACGGTACGGTTTAGGGATGAAGATTAGTGATAGGGTGAGGGCTTAGGGTTAGAGGTTAGGGTTAGGGTTAGGGTTGTTTGTAGGGTGAAGTTTAGGGTTGGCATTTTAGAATTAGGGATGAGGTCTTATGGTTATGGCTGGGGATTAGGATTAGAATTATGGGATGGGGCTTCTTCTCAGGGTTTTATGCATTAAGGTTAAGATAAGGGGATAAGTTAGGGTTACGGGGAGGTTTATGTTTTAAGGTGAGCAATAGGATCAGGGTCAGGTGTTATATTCAGGGTGAGGGTTATCTGTTAGGGGTAGTGTTTATACTTAGCGTACAGGCCCTGTCTGCACTGGGCGGGGGGCTGGGGTTAGGGGGATGGGATTGTCCCCGGGAACCCACTCTATCGTACGCTGGATATGGGCTCCTTGGTTTCATGCAGGACACAGTGGTAGAGCCCCCTTTTACTCATGGCATGGGAGGATTTTAGGCTTTCTAAACTCTGAGAAAGCAAGAAGTCTGACAATTAGATTTAGGGGTAGGATTATGGTAATGTTTATCGAGGAAGATTAGTGTTAGGGTGGGCTCTTAGGGTTAGGGGTTAGGGTTAAAGGTTTGTGTTATTTTTAACAGTTACAGTTACGTTTACGGTTAAGTTTCAGGGTTAGGGTTAAGGTTTGGTTTTATCGTTTGGCACGGGGTTAGGCTTCAGTGTTAGCTTTATGGTTAAAGATTAGGATTAGGGTTAGGGTTAAGGGTTAGTGTGAGGGTTAATGGTAAGTTTCAAGATTAAGGGTTAGGGTTGGGCTTAGGGTTAGGAATAAGGCTTCGTGTAACATTTAGGTTTAGAGTTAAGTGTTATGGTTATGGCTAGAGGTTAGGGTTAGGTTTAGGGTTCATGGTTAGGGTTACATTTAGGGGTTCGGGTTACGGGTTAAGTTTAGGGCGAGTGTTTAGTGTTACTGTTGGGCGTTAGGATAAGGGCCGAGGGTTAGGGTTAGGATTTAGGTTTAGTGTTAGGGCTTAGATTTAGTGGTTAGTTTAAGGGCACATGCTCTGTTTAATCTATGGTGGGAAGGGTGCAGACTGGGTCGCCTCAACACCACACCATCGTACTTGGGCCTTGGGCCCAGACCTACATGCAGGACTCAGGCAGAGCCTCTTCTCACTCGTGGCATGGCTCTATTGTAGGCTTGGTCAACTCTGAGAACAAAGGAAGTGTGAGAATTAGGGTTATGGTTAGGGTTATGTGTTTGGGGTTAGAGGTTTGGGTTTGAGTGAAGTTTAGTGGTTAGGAATTAGAAGTTAGGATTAGTGTGTCAGGGCTTAGGTGTTAGGTTTTTGTAAGGGGCTAGCGTTAGATTTAGGTTTAGGGTTAATGTTCAGGTGGGTTAGGGGTCAGCGTTAGGGTTAGGCTTACAAGATAGGATTAAGGTAAAGGGTGAAGGCTTAAGATTAGCAGTAAGGGTTAAGGTTAGGGTTAAGGGTTAGGGTTTCGGTCCAAGTTAAGGGTGAGAGTGAGGGTTAACAGTTGCGATTAGGGTAATGGTTTAGGGATAGTAATAGGTTTAAGGGATAGGGTTAGGGTTAGGTTTAGGGTTCGGGGTTAGGGTTAGCATTAGCGGTTAGGGTTAGAGTTAGGGGTTAGGGTTACAGTTAGGGTTAGGTCTAGGCATTATGGTAATGGTTCGTGTTAGGGTTAAGAATTAGGGTTAGGTTTAATTGTTAGGATTATGATCAGGGTAATGGTTAGGGTTAGGGTTAGCGGTTAGAGTTAGGGTTAGTGTTAGGGTTGTTTGTAGGGTGAAGGTAATGTTTAGCAGTTTAGAATTAAGGTTAGGGATTAGGTGTTACGGTTATGCTAGGAGTTAGGCTTAGAATTAAGGGATAGGGTTTGTTCTTAGGGTAAGTGTTATGCAATAACATTAGGATAGGGGTTAAAGTTAGGGTTACAGTGAGGTTTACGTGTTAAGGTGAACAATAACATCAGGGTTAGGTGTTATGTTCAGGGTTAGGGTTATGGGTGAGGTGCAGGGTTTTTGCTTAGGGCATGGGCCCTGTCAGCACTAGCAGGGGGAGTTAGGGGGCTGTGATTGTCCCCGGGAACCCACTCTATTGTACACAGAGTATGGGCTCCTGGGTTTCATGCAGGACACTGTGGCAGAGCCAGCTTTCACGCATGGCTTTGGAGAATTGTAGGCTTTTAAAACTCTGAGATAGCAAGAAGTCTGAGAATTAGATTTAGGGTTAGGATTATGGTTAGGGTTAGGGATGAAGATTAGTCAGGGAGAGGGCTTAGGGTTAGGGCTTAAGCTTCGAGTGAGGATTAGGGGTTAGGGAGTAGGTGTTGGGTTTAGTGATAGGGTTAGGGCTTAGGGGTTAGGGTTGGGTTAGGGGCTAGGGTTAGATTTAGAGTGGGGTTAGGGTTAGCGTTATGGGTTAGGGTTAGGGTTAAGGGATAGGATAAGGGTTAAGCGTTAAGGCTTAGGGTTAGCGTTAAGTGTTAGGTTTAGTTTTAAGGGTTAGGGTTACAGTTCGAGTTAAGGGTTAGTGTGGGGTTAACGGTTAGGGCTAGGGTTATGGGTTAAGGATAGAGTTAGGTTTAAGGCTTAGGATTAGGGTTCAGTGTTAGGGTTAGCATTAGGGATTAGGGTTAGGGTTAGGGGTTACGTTTACTCTTAGGGTTAGGTCTAGGCATTAGGGTACGTGTTAGTGTTAGGCTTAAGAGTTAGGGTTAGGTTTAATTGTTAGGATTAGGATCAGGGTTAAGGGTTAGGGTTAAGTGTCAAGTGTTACGGTTATTTTTAGGTGTACGGTTAGGGTTAGCGGTTAGGGTTAGGGTTAGTTTGTAGGGATAAGGTAATGTTTAGCAGTTTTGAATTAGCCTTAGGGATTAGGTGTTACAATTGTGGCTAGGAGTTAGGGTTAGAATTAAGGGATAGGGGTTGTTCTTAGGGTAAGTCTTATGCATTAACGTTAGGATAACAGGTTCAAGTTAGAGTTATGGTGAGGTTGATGTGTTAAGGTGAGCAATAGTATCAGGGTGAGCTGTGATGTTCAGGGTTAGGGTTATGGGTGAGGGGTAGTGTTTATGCTTATATCACAAGCCCTCTCTGCTCTAGGAGGGGGCTTAGAGGGCTGGGATAGATGCCGGAAGCCACTCTATCATACACTGGGTATGGGCCCCTTGGTTTCATGCCGGACACAGTGGCCAAGCCTCCTTCTACACATGGCATGGGAGGATTGTAGGCTTTGTAAACTCTGAGAAAGCAAGAAGTCTGAGAATTAAATTTAGGGCTAGGATTAGGGTTAGGGTTAGCAATATAGGTTACTGTTATGGTGAGGGCTTAGGGTTAGGGGTTTCAGTTAGGGTCAGGGTTAAAGGTTAGTGTTAGGTTTAACAGTTACAGTTAGGTTTAGGGTTAAGCTTTAAGGTTTAAGCTTAGGGTTAAGATTAGGGGTTAGGTTTTGGTACAGGGTAAGGGTTAAGTGCTAGGTTTAGGCTCAAAGATTAGGATTAGGGTTAGGGTTAAGGTTTAGTGTGAGGGTTAACGGTTAGGGTTAAGGTTAAGTGTTAGGTTTATGGGTTAGGGTTAGGGTTAAGTGTTCATGTTAGGTTTAGGGTTAGAGTTAAGTGTTATGGTTAGGGTTAGGGGTTTGGGTTAGGTTTAGGGTTCATGGTTAAGGTTACATTTAGGGGTTAGGTTTAGGGTAAGCGTTTAGTGTTAGTGTTGGGCATTAGGGTCAGGGCTTAGGTAGGGTTAGGGGTTAGGGTCAGTGTTTGGGCTTTGATTTGGCGGTTAGTTTAAGGGTACAGGACCTGTGTAATCTATGGTGAGAAGGGTGCAGAATGTTTCCATGCGACACCACACCATCGGATCCTGGGCCTTTGGCCCAGACCTACTTGCAGGACTCATGCGGAAACTCTACTCACGCATTGCATGGTTGTATTTTAGGCTTGGTTAACTCTGAGAATGGAAGTAGTGTGAGAAATAGGGTTATGGTTAGGGTTAAGGGTTTGGTGTTAGGGGTTAGGGTTCAAGTGAGGTTTAGTGGTTAGGGACTAGGATTTAGGGTTAGTGTTAGGGTTAGGGGTTAGTTTTGCGTTAGGGGCTAGGGTTAGATTTATGGTTGGGGTTAGTGTTAGGGTTAGGATTAGGCATCAGGGTTAGTGTTAGGGTTAAAGGATAGGATTGGCGTTAAGTGTTTAGGCTTAGGGTTTGTGTTAAGTGTTAGGGTTGGGGTTTAGGCTTAGGGTTACGGTTTGAGTTAAGCTCTAGGGTGAGGGTTAAAGATTAGGCTTAGGATTATTGGTTAGGGATAGAGTTATGTTTAAGGGTTAGGGATAGGGTTAGGTTTAGGGTTCAGTGTTAGGGTTAGCATTAGGGGTTAGGGTTAGGGTTAGGGGTTAGGCGTAGTGATGTATTAAGGGCTATGGTTAGAATTAGGATTGGGGTTAGTGTTAGGTTTAGGGTTAGGGGTTAGGTTTAGGGTTAAGGGATAGGATTATGGTTAAGGGTTGGGCGTAGCTTTAGGGTTAAGATTTAGTGTTAGGGTCCGGTTTAAGGGTTAGGGTGAGGGTTAACGGTTAGGGTTAGGGTTGGGGTTAGGGGTTAGGGATATAGTTAGTATTAAGTGTTAGAGTTAGGTTTAGGGTTCAGGGTTAGGGTTAGCTTTAGGGGTTATGATTAGGGTTAGGTGTTAGTTTAGTGTTAGTGTTAGGTCTAGGCGTCAGGGTAAGGTTTAGGGTTAGGGTTAAGAGCTAAGGTTGGGTTTAGTGGTTAGGATTAGGGTTAGGGTTAGGAGTTAGGGTAAAGGGTCAAGGGTTAGCATTATTTTTAGCCATAGCTTTGGCGTTAGGAGTAAGGGTTAGGTTCAGTGTTAGGGTAACAGTAGGTTACCGTAACAGTAACTACGTAGGGTAACAGTTAGTGTTAGTGGTTTAGAATTAGGGTTAGGGATTAGTTGTCACAGTTATGACTAGGAGATAGGGTTAGAATTATGGGATAGGGGTTAATCTCAGGGTAAGTGTTATGCATTAACGTTAGGATAAGAGGTTAAAGTTCAGGTTACGGTGAGGTTTACATTCTAAGGTGAGCAATAGAATCAGGGTTAAATGTTATTTTCAGGGTTAGAGTTTTGGGTGAGGTGTAGAGTTTATGCTTAGGGCACGGGCCTTGTCTGCATTAGGCGGGGGGGGGGGGGTTAGGGGGCTGGGATTGTCACCAGGAACCCACTCTATCGTACTCTGGTTATGGGCCCCAGCGGTTCATTCAGGACACAGTGGAAGAGCCTCCTTTCACGCATGGCATGGGAGGATTGTAGGCTTTCTAAACTCTAAGAAAGCAAGAAGACTGAGAATTAGATTTAGGGTTAGGGTTAGGGTTCGGGTTAAGGATCAAGGTTAGTATTAGGGTGAAGGCTTAGAGTTAGGGGTTACGGGTAGCGTTACAGGTTACTCTTAGTTTTAACCGTTACAGTTAGGTTCAGGGTTAAGGTTTATGGTTAGGTTTAAGGTTAGGGTTTAGGGTTTGGTACAGGATTAGGGTTAAATATTAGGTTTAGGGTTAAAGATTACGATTAAGGTTAGGTTTAAAGGTTAGTGTGAGGGTTAACAGTCAGGGTTAAAGTTAAGAGTTAGGGTTAGGGTTAGTGTTAGGATTAAGGGTTCATGTTAGGTTTAGGGTTAGAGTTAAGTGCCATGGTTAGCGCTCGAGGTTAGGGTTAGGTTTAGGGTTCACAGTTAGGGTTACGTTTAGAGGTTAGCATTAGGGTTAGGGATTAGCTTTAGGGTAAGAGTTTAGAGTTAGTGTTGGGCTTTAGGCTCAGGGCTTAGGTTTAGGGTCAGAGGTTAGGGTTGATGTTAGGGCTTAGATTTAGTGGTTAGTTTAAGGGCACAGGACCTGTTTATTCTACAGTGAGAGGGGTTAGGGTTAGGGTTAGGGTTGTCGTAGGGGTTAAGGTTAGATTTAACCTTGGGGTTAGTGTTAGGGTTAGGATTAGGGGGTTAGTGTTAGGGTTAGGGGTTAAAAACACCTACAGCCAGCCCTAACCCGATTTCTGACACTTCTTCCATTCTCAGAGTTAACCAAGCCTACAATACAGCCATGTCATGCGTGAGAAGAGGCTCCACCTGAGTCCTGTATGTAGGTCTTGGCCCAAGGCCCAGCGTACGGTGGTGTTGTGTCGCAGCGACCCTGTGCACCACTCTCACCATAGATTAAACAGGTCCTGTGCCCTTAAACTAACCGCTAAATCTCAGCCCTAACACTAATCCTAACCCCTAACCCTAAAAGTTATCCTTAACCCTACTGTTAACACTCAAACTAACCCTTAACTCTAACCCTTGTCATGATCTTTAACCCTAACCCTAACACTTAACCCTAACCCTGTACCAAACCATAACCCCTAAGCTTAACCCTAACCCTAAACCTAAACCCTAAGTCTAACTGTAACTGTTAAACCTAACAGTAACATTTAACCCTAAAACTAACCGTATCCCCTTACCCGAAGCCCTCACCCTAAGATTAAACTTCATCCCTAACCATAACGATAATCCTAACCTTAAATCTAATTCTCAGACTTCTTACTTTCTTAGAGATTTGAAAGCTTACAATCCTCCTTTACCATGCGTGAAATCAGGCTCTGCCAGAGTGTCCTACAAGAAACCCATGGGCCCATACCCTGCATACGATAGAGTGGGTTTCTGGTGACAATCGCATCCCCCTCAATCCCACTCCTAGGGCAGACAGGGCCCATACCCTAAGCAAAACCCTACCCCTCACTCATAATTCTAACCCTGATCCTATTGCTCACCTTAACACATAAACCTCACCGTAAACCTAACTTTAACCACTTATCCTAACATTAATGCATAACACTTATGCTAAGAACAACCCCTATCACTTAATTCTAACCCTAACTCCTAGCCATAACAGTAACCCCTAATCCCTAACCCTAATTCTAACCACTAAACATTACCTTAACCCTACAAACAACCCTAATACTAACCCTAACCTTAAACGCTAATCCTAACCTTATCCCTAAACATAACCTTAAAAGTTTACCCTAAACCCTAACCCTATCCCCTAACCCTAAGCCTAACCCTTAATTCTGATCCTAATCCTAACAATTAAACCTAACCCTAACCCTTAACCCTAACACTAACCCTTACCTTAATGCCGAGACCTAATCTTAGCAGTAAAGCTACCTCTAACCCTAACCCTAGACCTTAAACCTAACACTATCCCTAACTTATAACCCTAACCCTAACTGTTAACCCTCACCCTAACCCTTAACTCGGACCATAACCCTAACCCTTAACCCTAACCCTATCCCTTAATGCTAACCCTAAGCCTTAACACTTAACCCTAATCCTATCCCTTAACCCTAACCCTAACCCCTAACCCTAACCCTAACCCTAACCCCAACCCTAAATCTATCTCTAGTCCCTAACCCAACCCTAACCGTTAACCCCTAATGCTAACATTAACCCTAACCCCTAATCCCTAACACCTAACCCTCACGCGAACACTAACCCCTAACCCCAAACACCTAACCCTAATCATAACCATAATTCTCACACTTCCTCCATTCTCAGAGTTAGCCAAGCCTACAATAAAACCATGCCATGCGTGAGAAGAGGCTCTGCCTGAGACCTGCATGCAGGTCTGGGCCCAAGGCCTAGGGTACGATGGTGTGGTGTGGCGATGACCCATTCTGCACACTTCTCACCATAGATTACACAGGTCCTGTGCCCTTAAAATAACCTCTAAATCTAAGCCCTAACGCTAACTCTAACACTAACCCTTAACCCTAAACTTAAGCCCTGACCCTAACGCCCAACACTAACATTAAACCCTTACCCTAATCCTTACCCATAACCCTAATGCCTAAACGTAACCCTAACGATGAACCCTAAACCTAACCCTAACCCCAAACCCTAACCATAACACTTAACTCTAACCCTAAACCTAACATGAACACTTAAACCTAAACTTAACCACTAACCCTAACACTTAACCTTAACCCTAACCGTTAACTCTCACACTAACCCTTAAACCTAACCCTAATCGTAATCTTTAACCCTAAACCTAACAGTTAACCCTTACCCTGTACCAAAACCTAACCCCTAACCTTAACCTTAACCCTAACACTTGACCCTAAAGCTAACTGTAACCATTAAACCTAACACTAACCTTTAACCCTGACCGTAACTCTAACCCCTAACCCTAAGCCCTCACCCTAATGCTAAACTTTATCCTTAACACTAACCATAATCCTATCCCTAAATCTAATTCTCAGACTTCTTGCTTTCTCAGAGTTTAGAAAGCCTACAATCCTCCCATGCCATGCGTGAAAAGAGGCTCTGCCACTGTGTCCTGCATGAAACCCAGGGACCCATACCCAGTGTACGATAGAGAAAGTTCTCGGCCACAATCCTAGACCCCTAATCCTCCCGCCTAGTGCAGACAGGGCCCGTGCCCTAAGCATAAAAAGTACGCCTAACATATAACCCTAACCTTGAACGTAACACCTAACCCTGATCCTACTGCTCACCTTATCATGTAGACCACACTGTAACCCTAACTTTAACCGCATCTCCTAAAGTTAATGCATAACACTTACACTGAGAACAACGCCTATCCCATAATTCTAACCCTAAATCTTAGCCATAACCATAAAACCTAATCCCTAACCCTAATTCTAAACTGCTATCCCTAACCTTAACACTACCAACAACCCTAACATTAACCCTAAACCTAACCCTCACCCCTAATCCTACCCTATGCCTAAAAGTAACCCTAACTCCTAACCCTTATCCCTAACCAAAAGCCCTGTCCCTAACCATAAGACTTAAGTCTCACCCTTATACCCTAACCCTAATACGAATCCTTAAGCCTAACCCCCAATCCTAACAATTAACCTTAACCCTAACTGTTAACGCTCACCCTAACCCTTAAATCAGACCAAAACCCTAACATTTAACCCTAACCCTAATCCCTAATGCTAACCCTAAGCCTTAACCCTTTACCCTAATCCTATCCCTTAAGCCTAACCCTAACCCTAATTCCTAACCCTAACCATAATCCCTAACCCTAACCCTAACACTAACCCTAACTCTGAATCTAACCCTAGCCCCTAAACCAACACTAACCCCTAACCCCTAACCCTAACACTAACACTAACTCCTAATTTCTAACCCCTGAACCACACTCGAACCCTAACCCCTAACCCCAAACAATTAACCATAACCATAACCCTAATTCTCACACTTCCTCCATTTTCAGAGTTCACCAAGCCTACAATAGAGCCATGCCATGAGTGAGAAGAGGCTCCGCCTGAGTCCTGCATGTAGGTCTGGGCCCAAGGCCCAGGTACGATGGTGTGGTGTCAAGGGGACCAATTCTGCACCCTTCTCACCATAGATTAAACAGGTCCTGTGCCCTTAAACTAACCGCTAAATCTAAGCCCTAACACTAAACCTAAACGCTAACCCTAAACCTAAGCCCTTATCCTAATGCCCAACACTAACACCAAACACTCACCCTAAACCTAACCCGTAACCCTAACCCCTAAACGTAACCCTAACCATGCACCCTATATCTAACCCTAACCCCTAACCCTAACCATAACACTTAACTCTAACCCTAAACTAACATAAACCCTTAACACTAAACCTAATCCCTAACCCTCATGCTTAACCCTAACCGTTAATCCTCACACTTACCTTTAAACCTAACCCTAATTGTAATCTTTAACTCTAAACTTAACACTTAAACCTTAACCTGTACCAAAACCTATCCCCTAAACTGAACCCTAACACTAAACCTTAACGCTAAACCTAACTGTAACTGTTAAACCTAACACTGACCTTTAACTCTGACCCTAAACCTAACCCCTAACCCTAAGGCATCACCTTAACACTAAACTTCATCCCTAATTCTAACCATAATCCTAACCCTAAATCTAATTCTCAGACTTTTTCTTTCTCAGAGTTTAGAAAGCCTATAATCCTCCCATGCCATGTGTGAAAGGAGGCCCTGCCACTGTGTCCAGGGGCCAATACCCAGCATACGATAGAGTGATTTCCCGGCGAATATGCTAGCCCCCTAACCTCTCCGCCTAGTGCAGACAAGGCACGTGCCCTAAGCATAAACACAACCCCTAACCAATAACCCTAACCATAACTGTTAACTCTCACCCTAACATTTAACCCTGACACTAACCCTAACCCGTAAACCTATCCCTAAACCTTTACCCAAAGCCTAAGCCTTAACTCTAACACTATCATTTAACCCTAGCCCTAACCCCTAAATGTTACACTAACCATGAACCCTAAGCCTAACCGTAACCCCTAACACTAACCATAACACTTAACTGTAACCCTAAACCTAACAAGACCCCTTAACCCTAACACTAACCCCTAACCCTAGCCCTTAAACTTAACCCTAAACTTTTACCCTCACACTAACCTTTAACACTAACCATAATGCTAATCTTTAACCCTAAACCTAACACTTAACTCTTACCCTGTACGAAACCCTAACCCCTGACCTTAACCCTGACAATAAACCTTAACCCTAAACCTAACTTTAACCGTTAAAACTAACACTAACCTTAACCCTAACTCTAACTCTAACCCTTAACCCTAAGCCCTCACCCTAACACTAATCGTCATCCCTAATCCTAACCATAATCCTATCCCTAAATCTTAATCTCAGACGTCTTCCTCTCTCAGAGTTTAAAAAGCCTTCACCCTAAAATTTAACCCTAAACCTAACTGTAACTGTTTAAACTAACACTAATCTTTAACCATAACCCTAACCCTTAACCTGAACCCTAAGCCAAACTCTTAACCCTAATCCTATCCCTTAACCCTAACTCTAATCCCTAACTCGAACGCTAACACTAACCCCAACCCTAAACCTAACCCTAGCCCCTAACCCAACCCTCACCCCAACCCCTAACCCTAACACTAACCCTAACCCCTAATGCCTAACCCCTAACCCTCATTTGAACACTCTCTCCTAAACCCAAATCCCTAACCCTAACCATAACCCTAATTCTCACACTTCTTCCATTCTAAGAGTTAACCAAGCCTACAATACAACCATGCCATGCATGAGAACAGGCTCCCCCTGATTCCTGCATGTAGGTCTGAGCCCAAGGCCCAGGGTACAATGCTGTGGTGTCTCAGCGACCGATTCCACACCCTTCTCACCATAGATTAAACAGGTCCTCTGACCTTAAACTAATCGCTAAATCTAAGTCCTAACACTAACCCCTACCCTAAACAGAAACCCTGACCCAAACTCCCTTCACTAACACTATACCCTTACACCAAACCTAACCCCTAAACCTAACCCCTAAACATAACCTTAACCATGAACCCTAAACCTGAACCTAAACCCTAACACTTAAGTGTAACCCTAAACCTAACACGAACCCCTAATCCTAACCCTAAACCCTAACCCTAACCCTTCACCTTAACCCTAACCGTTAACCCTCAGCTAACCCTTAAACCTAACACTAATCCTAATCGTTACCCCTAAGCCGAACACTTAACCCTAACCCTGTACCAAACCCTAATCCCTAACACTAAGCCCTCTCCCTAACACTAAACTTCATCCCTAACCCTAACCGTAATCCTAACCCTAAATCTAATTCTCAGACTTCTTGCTTTCTCAGAGTTTAGAAAGCCTACAATCCTCCCATGCCATGCATGAAAGGAGGCTCTGCCACTGTGCCCTGCATGAAACCCAGAGGCCCATACCCAGCATACGATAGAGTGGGTTCCTGGTGACAATCCCAGCCTCCGAGCCCCCCCACCTAGTGAAGACAGGGCCTGTGCCCTAAGCATAAACACTGCCCCTAACCCATAACCATAACCCTGATCATAACATCTGACCCTGATCCTATTGCTCACCTTAACATGTAAAACTCACCATAACCCTAATCCTAACCCCTTATCCTAACGTTAATGAATAATACTTACCCTGAGGACAACACCTATCCCATAATTCTAACCCTAACTCTTATTCATAACTGTAAAACCTAATACCTAATTGTAAGCTGCTAACCCTAAATTTAACCCTACCAACAGCCCTAACACTAACCCTAACCCTAACCCTTGATCCTTAAGCCTAAACCCTAACCCTAACCCTAACCCTAAGTATAAACTCTACCCCTCACCCATAACCCTAACCCTGAACATAAAACCTAACCCTGATCCTATTGCTCACCTTAACACGTAAAGCTCACCGTAACACTAACTTTAACCGCTTACCCTAACTTTAAGCATAAAACTGACCCTGAGACCAACCCCTATGCCATAATTCTAACCCTAACTCCTTACCATAACCATAACACCTAATCCCTAACCCTAATTCTAAACTGCTAAACCTAACCTTAAGCCTACAAAAAACCTTAACGGTAACACTAACCCTAACACCTAATCCTAACCCTGTGCCTGAAAATAAACCTAACCCTTAACCTTTAACCCTAATGCTAACCCATAACCCTAACCATAACACTTTACTCTAACCCTAAATCTAACACGAACGCTTAACACTAGCCCTAAACCCTAACCCTAACCCTTAAACACAAACTTAACCATTAACACTCACACTAACCGTCAACCCTAATCCGAATTCTAATCTTTAACCCTAAACCTAACACTTAACCCTAACCCTGTACCAAACCCTAACCCCTAACCATAACCCTCACCCTAAAACGTAACCCTAAACCTAACTGTAACCGTTAAACCTAACTCTAACATTTAACCTTAACTCTACCCATAATCCCTAGCCCTAATCCCTCACCCTAGCACTAACCTCATTCCTAACCCTAACTATAATCCTAACCCTAAATCTAATTATCAGACTTCTTGCTTTCTCAGCGTTAGAAAGCCTACAATCCTCCCATGCCATGAATAAAAGGAGGCTCTACCACTGTGTCCTGCCGGAAACCCCAGTGCCCATACTCAGCATACACTAGAGTGGGTTCCCGACGACAATCGCAACCCCAAACCCCTCCCCCCCTGCCTAGTGCAGACAGGGCCCGAGTCATAAGCATAAACCCTACCCCTCACCCCTAACCATAACCCTGAACATAACACCTGACCCTGATCCCATTGCTCACCTTAAAATGTAAATCTCACCATAACCCTAAATTTAACCCCTTATCATAACGTTAATGCATAACACTTACCCTGAGAACAACTCCTATCTCTGAATTCTAACCCTAACTCCAAGCCATAACCATAACACCTAATCCCTAAGGCGAATTCTAAACTGCTAACCCTAACCTTAAACCTACCATCAAACCAAACATTACCCTAGCCCCTAACTTTAAAACTATGCCTAAAAATAACCCTAACACTTCACCCTTAATCCTAACCCCTAACTCTAACCCTAACCCTATCCCTAAGACGCTAACCATAACCCTAACTGTTAACCCTCACCCTAACACGTAACCCTGACCTTAACCCTAAACCTTAACACTAACCCTTAACCCTAACCCTAAGCCAAACCCTTAACCATAATCCTATCCTTTAACCCTAAACGCTAACCCTAATATTAACCCCAACCCTAAACCTAACCCTAGCACCCTAACCCAAACCCAACAACTAACCCCTATCCCTAACACTAACCCTAACTCCTAATCCCTAGGACCTAACCCTGACTCGAACCATAATCCCAAACTCCAAACCCCTAACCCAAACCCTAGCCCTGATTCTCACACTACTTCCATTCTCAGAGTGAAGCAAGCCTACAATACAGCTATACTATGCGTGAGATGAGGCTCCACCTGAGTCCTGCATGTAGGTCCTTTCCCAAGGATCAGGGAACGATTTTGTGCTTTCGTGGAGACTCCGACAGCACCCTTCTCACCGTAGATAAAACAGGTCCTGTGCCCTTAAACTAAAAGCTAAATCTCAGCCCTAACACTAACACTAACCCCTAACGGTAAACATAAGCTCCGACCGTAACGCTGAACACGAACTCTAAAACCTTACCCTAAACCTAAGCTCTAACCCTAACACTAACCCCTAAACATAACACTAACCATGAACCCTAAACCTAACCCTAACCATAACACTTAACGCTAACCCTAAAGCCTACACGAAGACTTATTCCTAACACTAACAAAAACCCTAGCCCTTACTCTTGATCCTTATCATTAACCCTCACACTAGCCCTTAACCCTAACCCTAATCCTAATCTTTAACCCTAAAGCTAAAACTTAAGCCTAACACTGTACCAAACGCTAAACCTTAACCTTAACCCTAACCCTAAAACATAACCATAAACCTGACTGTAATGGTTAAACCTAACACTAACCTTTAACCCTAACCACTGACCTTAAGAACGCACCCTAACACTAACCTTCATCCCTAAACATTACCATAAACCTACCCCTAAATCTAATTCTCAGACTTCTTGCTTTCTCAGAGTTTAGAAAGCCTACAATTCTCCCACGTCATGAGTAAAAGGAGGCTCTGCCACTGTGTCCTGCAAGAAACCCGGGGGCCCATAACTAGTGCATGATAGAGCGGGTTCCCAGTGGCAATCCTAGTCCCTAACCCCCCCCTCCTGGTGAAGACAAGGCCCGTGCGCTAAGCAAAAACACTATCCCTAACAGATAACCCTAACTCCAAACATAAAACCTAACCCTGATCCTGTTGCTCACCTTAAAACATAAACCTAACCATAACACTAATTTATCCCCTTATGTTAACGTTAATGCATAGCACCCAAAGAAGAAGCCCTATCCCATAATTCTAAACCTAACCCCTAGCCATAACCATAACACCTCATCCATATTCTAAAGTGCCAACCCTAAACTTCAACCTACCATCAACCCTAACCCTAACCCTAACCCTTAACCCTAAGCCCTCACCCTAACACTAATCTTCATCCCTAAACCGTGCCGTAATCCTAACCCGAAATCTAATTCTCAGACTTCTTGCTTTCTCAGAGTTTTGAAAGCCTACAATCCTACTAAGCCATGCATGAAAGCCCGCTCTGCGACAGTGTCCTGCAGGAAACCAGAGGCCCATACACTGCATACGATAGAGTAGGTTACCAGCGACCATCACAGACCCCTATCTTTGCCTCCTAGTGCATACAGGGCCCGTGCCCAGAGCATAAACCCTACCCCTCACCCATAAGACTAACCCAGAACATAACACCTAACCCTGATCATACTGCTCACCTTAAGAGGTAAAGCTCACCATAACCCTAACTTTAACACCTTATCTTAACGTTAATGCATGACACCCTGAGAAAAAGCACTATACTGTAAATCTAACGCTAACTCCTAGCCATAACCATAACACCTGATCCCGAATTCTGAAACGCCAACCCTAACCTTAACCCTACCAACAACACTAACACTAACCCTAACACCTTACCCTAACCCTACGCATAAAAATAACCCTAACCGTTGATCCTTAGTCATAACCCCTAACATTAACCCTAACACTTAACCCTAATCCCAAGCCTAACCATTAAACATAACCCTAACACTTAACCTTAAACCTAACCTTTACCTTAATGCCTAGAGATCTAACCCTAACACTGACTTACAGTTAACACTAACCCTAACCCCCTAATGTTAACCTTAAACCTGAACCATAAACCTAACCCTTAAACCTAATCCTATCCCTAACCCCCTAACCCTATCCCTAACTGTTAACCCTCACCCTAACCCTTAATCCTGACCCTAACCCTAAACCTGAACCCTTACCCTAAGCCTAACCCTTAACCCTAACCCTATCCCTTAACCCTAACGCCTAACCCTAATGCTAACTCCAAACCTAAACCTTACCCTGGGCCCCTAAACCAGAGTTAACACCTAACCCGTAACACTAACTCTAACCCTAACCACTAATCCCTAGCACCTAACCCTGACTCCAAGCCTAACCCCTAACTCGAAACCCCTAACCCCAACCCTAACCCTAATTCTCACACTACTTCCATTCCCGAGTGAAGCAAGCCTACAATACAGCCATGCCATGTGTGAGATGAGGCTCCGCCTGAGTCCTGCATGTAGATCTTGTCCCAGGGCCCAGGGAATGATGTTGTGCTTTCGTGATGACTCCGACCGCACCCCTCTCACCGTAGATTAACCAGGTCCTGTGCCCTGAAACTGACCGCTAAATCTAAGCCCTACCACCAACCCTAACCCCTGACCCTGAACCTAAGCCCCGAGCCTAAAGCCCAACACTAACTCTAAACCCTTACCCTAAACCTAATCCTTAACCCTAATGCTAACCCCTAAACGTAACCCTAAGCGTGACCAGTAAACCTAACCCTAACCTCTAACACAAACCCTAACACATAACTCGAACCCTAAAGCTAACCCTAACCCTTAACCCTAAACCTAAACCCTAACCCTAACTCTTAACCTTAACCCTAACCGTTAACTCTCACGCTAACCTTTAATCCTAACCCTAATCCTAATCTTCAACCGTAAACCTAACACTTAACCCTAACCCTGTACCTAACCCTAACCCTATACCAGACCCTAACCCCTCATCTTAACCCTAACCGTAAACCTCAACCCTAAACCGAACTGTAACCGTTAAACCTAAGAGTAACCTTTAACCCTAACCCTAATCCCTAACCCTAAGCCCTCACCCTAACACTAAACTTCATCCTTAACCCTAACCAGAATCCTAACCCTAAATCTAATTCTCAGACTTCTTGCTTTCTTAGAGTTTAGAAAGCCTGCAATCCTCCCATGCCATGCGTGAAAGGAGGCTCTACCACTGTGTCCTGCATCAAACCTACGGGCCCATACCCAGAGTACGATACAGTGGGATCCTGGTGACAATCCCAGTCCCCTAACCTCCCCCCACCCCCGCCTAAGGCAGACAGGGCCCGTGTGCTAAGCATAAACAATACCTGTAACAGATATCCCTCACCGTGAACATAACACCTAACCCTGTTCCTATTTCTCCCCTTAACACGTAAACCTCACCGTGAGCCTAACTTTAACCTCTTATCCTAACGTTAGTGCATAACCCATTTCCTGAGAACAACCCCTATCCCATAATTCTAACCCTATCTCCTAGTCGTCACTGTAACACCTAATCCCTAACCCTAATTCTAAACCGCTAACTCTAACCGTAACCCTGCCTACAACCCTAACACTGACAGTAACCCTTACTTCTAACCCCAACGCTATGCCTAACAAAAACCCTTAACCCTTCACCTTAACCCCTGAGCATTACCCTAACCTTTAACCGTAATCCTAATCTTAACCATTAAACCTAACCCTAGCTCTTAAAGCTAACCCTAAACCTTACCCTCACGACTAGACCTAACCCTGACACTAACCTAACACCTAACCCTAACCATAACCCCTACAGCTAACCTTAACCCTGAACCCTAAACCTAACCCTAACACTGAACCCTCACTATATCCCCAACCTCTAAGCCTTATCCTAACCGTTAACCCTCACCCTAACACTTAAACTGGACCATAACACTAAACATTAACCCTAACACTAAACTTTAACCCTAAACCTGAGCCCAACCCTTAACCCTAATCCTATCCTTTTACCCTAAACCTAACTCCTAAACCTAACCCTAAGACTAACCCCAATCCTAATTCTAACCATACCCCTTCATAAAACACTAACTCCTAACCCTAACACTTACCAAAAACCCTAATCGCTAATCCCTAACACTAACGCTTAACCTTTACCGTAACCGTTAACCCTCACCCTAACCCTTAACGCTGACCCTAACCTTAACCTTTAATCTAAGCCTGACCTTAACCCTAACAGTAAGGAAAACCCTCACGCCAACCTTATCCCTTATCCCTAACCCTAACACTACAGCTAAAAATAACACTAACCTTTGATCCTTAAACCCAACCCCTAACACTTACTTTAACCCCAAACCCTAACCCTAATCCTAAGCATTAAACCTAACCCTATCTCTTAACCCTTACTCTAACGCCTAGATCTAACCCTAAAATCTAACCTACCACCTAATCCTAACCTTAAGCCCTAATGCTAACTCTAACCCTGAACCCTAAACCTACCCGTAAACCCTTAACACTAACCCTATCCATAAACCTTAACCCTGACCCTAACCATTACCCGCACCCAAGCATTTAACCCTGACCCTAACCCTAATCTTTAACGATAAACTTAACACTAAACCCCAACCCTAAGCCCGACACTTAACCCTAATCCTAACCCTTGACCCCTAACCCTAAACCTAAGCCTAACCCCAACCTGAACCCTTAATCTTGACCCTTACCCTTAACCCTCACACTAAGCCTACTCCTAATCTTTAACCATGAAGCTAACACTGAAGCCTACCCCTGTGCCAAACGCTAAACCCAAACCTTAACCCGAACCCTGAGACTTAACCGTAAACCTAACTGTAACTGTTAAACCTAACACTAACCTTTAACCCCAACCCCTAACCCAAGACCCCACCCTGACACTAATCTTCATCCCTAAACATTACCAGAATCCTACCCCTAAATCTAATTCTCAGAGTTCTTGCTTTCTCAGAGTTTAGAAAGCCTACAATCCTCGCATGCCATGAGTAAAAGGGGGCTCTGCCACTGTGTCCTGCATGAAACCCAGGAGCCCATACCCAGCGTACGATAGAGTGTGTTCCCGGGGACAATCCCATCCCCCTTACCCCCGCCCCCCGCCCAGTGCAGACAGGGCCCGTACGCTAAGTATAAACACTACCCCTAACAGATAACCCTCACCCTGAACATAACACCTAACCCTGATCCTATTGCTCACCTTAAAACATAAACCTCCCCGTAACCCTAACTTAGCCCCTTAACTTAACATGAATGCATAACACCTTGAGAAGAAGCCCTATCCCGTAATTCTAATCCTAAACCATAGTCATAACCGTAACACCTCATCCCTAATTCTAAAACGTCAAACCTAACCTTCACCCTACCAGCAACCCTAACCCTAACCCTAACCCTTAACCCTAAGCCCTCACCCTAACCACTAATCTTCATCCCTAAACCGTGCCGTAATCCTAACCCGAAATCTAATTCTCAGACTTCTTCCTTTCTCAGAGTTTTGAAAGCCTACAATCCTACTAAGCCATGCATGAAAACCCGCTCTGCCACAGTGTCCTGCATGAAACCCAGAGGCCCATACACTGCGTGCGATAGAGTGGGTTCCCAGCGACCATCACAGACCCCTAACTTCGCCTCCTAGTGCATACAGGGCCCGTGCCCTAAGGATAAACCCTACCCCTCACCCATAACCCTAACCCAGAACATAACACCTAACCCTGATCCTACTGCTCACCTTAACAGGTAAAGCTCACCGTAACCCTAACTTTAACCCCTTATCTTAACGTTAATGCATGACACCCTGAGAACAAGACCTGTACCGTAAATCTAACGCTAACTCCTAGCCATAACCATAACACCTAATCCCTAATTCTGAAACGCCAACCCTAACCTTAACCCTACCAACAACACTAACACTAACCCTAACCCCTTACGCTAACCCTACGCCTAAAAATAACCCTAACCTTTGATCCTGAGTCATTACCCATAATCTTAACCCTAACCCTCAACCCTAATCCCAATCCTTAACCATTAAACTTAACCCTAACTCTTAACCCTAACCCTGACCTTTACCCTAATGCCTAGAGATCTAACCGCAACACTGACCTACAGTTACACTAACCCTACCCTCTAATGCTAACCTTAAACCTGAACCATAAACCTAACCCTTAACCCTAACCCTATCCCTAACCCTCTTACCCTAACTCTAACTGTTAACCCTCACCCTAACCCTCAACCTTGACCCTAACCTTAAACCTTAATCCTAACCATGCGTTTCATGAGCCTCTGCCTTTGTCCTGCGTGACAGTTGAAGCCCAACACCCAGGGTAAGATGAAGTGGGGACGCAGCCTTGCTCCACACCCACAGTGCCCCGTACATTAGACGGGGCCCGTGCCCTAACACACACCGTTAAACGTAAGCCCTAACCCTATCACTAAACCAAACCCTTCGTAAGCCCCGAATCTAACTCCTAACAGTAACCCTAATCCCTGACCCTTACTCTTGCCTCTCACCCTAAACCTAAACCCAAACCCAACCACGAAACATAATCCTAATCTCTAACCCTAACAGTAATCCTAACCCTAATTCTAACCTAAAACCCTAACCCCTAAATCTAATCCTAGTCCCTAACACCTAACCTTACCCTAAACCGAATTCCAATTCTCAGAGTTCTTCAATTCAAAAACTTAAAAAAGCCTACAATCCACCAATGCCGTGTCTGAGATGAGCGTCCGCCCCTATGTCCTGCATGACAGGCAGGCGCCAATGCCCAGGGTACTATGGAGTGGAGTCCTGGGGTCTGTAGGCTTGCTAAACTCCAGTTTGGAAGAATTGCTATAGTCATATATAGGGATGCTTACATTTACTTATAGAAAGCAACTATTGATGTGTGATTTGTAGGCTTGCCTTACTCTAGTTTGGATGAAGAAGCTGAATCATATATAGGAATATTAGCCTTGAGTTAGAGGAAGCATCTATGGGGGGTGCTTTTTTGGCTTGTTAAACTCTGGTTTGGAAGAAGTTCGAGAGTCTTATATAGGAACGATATCATTCATTCAGAGAAAGCAATTATAGGGAGTTGGTTTGTAGGCTTGCTAAGCTCTAGTTTGGAGGAAGGCGAGAGTCATATATAGGAACGCTTACGTTCACATAAAGCGTCTACGGGGGGACGGATTCTAGGCTTCCTAAACTCTAGCTGGGAAAAAGAGGACAGTTATGTATAGGAACTCTCGGCGGGGGATTTGTAGCATTGCTAAAATCTTAGATTGGAAAAGTTGCGAGAGTCATACATAGGAATGTTAACATTCACTCAATGAAAGCAACTATAAGGGGTGCTTTCCAGGCTGGCTACACTCTAATTTGGAAAAAGTGCGACAGTCATATATAGGAAGGCTTATATTCACTCAGACAAAGCAATTATGTGTAGGTGTATAGTAGGCATGCTAACTCTAGTTTGGAAAATTTTGAGAGCCATGTATAGGAAAGCATACAGTAACTTAGAGAAAGCAACGAACAGGGGTGGAGTGTAGGCTTTCTAAACTCTAGTTTGGAGGAAGTGCCATAGTCATATATAGGAACGCTTAAATTCATTCAGAGAAAACAGCTGTCGGGGATTGGTTTGTAGACTTATTCAACTCTAGTTTGGAAGAAGTGCGAGAGACATATATAGGAATGTTTACATTGACTCAAAGAAAGCAACTATGGGGGAGTGTTATTTTGGCATGCCAGATGTTAGTTAAGAAGAGGTACAAGACTCATATATAGGAACGCTTACATTCACACAGCGAGAGCAACTACGGAGTAGTGTCAGGTAGACATATTAAAGTCTAGCTTGGGAGAAGTTCCAGAGTCCTATATAGGAAAGGTAACAGCCACTTTGAAAAAGCAAGTTTTGGCGGGTGGTTTGTAGGCCTGCAAAACCCTGTTTTGGTTGAAGTGTGAGAGTCATATATGAGAACGCTTACATTCACTCAGAGAAAGCAATGATGGGGTTGTTTGTAGGCTTACTAAACTGCAGTTTGGAAGAAGCAGGAGAATCACATATAGGAGCACATACATTTTGACGCACTGAAAGTAACTATGGGGTGGTGTTTTATAGGCATGCTAAACTCTAGTTTGGACGAAGTTTGAGAATCACATATAAGAAAGCTTAGAGTCACTTAGAGAAAGCAAATCTCTGGGTGTGGAATGTAGGCCTGCTAAACTCTATTTTGGTTTAAGAGTGAGAGTCATATATGGGAAGGCTTACATTCCCTCAGAGAAAGCAACGACGGCGTGGTGGTTTGTAGGCATACTAAACTCTAGTTTGGAAGAAGTAGGAGAATGATATATGGGAACGCTTACATTCGCGTAGAGAAAGCAATTATGGGGTGGCGTTTTTGTAGCCATGCTAATCTGTAGTTTGGAAGAAGTTAAGGAGTAATATATAGGAAAGGGTACAGTCATAGAAACCAACTCTCGGGGGATGTTTTGTACACCTGCAAAACTCCAGTTTGGAAGTGGGAGAGAGTCATATTGGGGACCGCGTGCATTCACTCAGAGAAATCAACGATGGGATTGTGATTTGTAGGCATAGTCAACTCTAGTTTGGAAGAAGTACGAGAATCGTATATAGGAACGCTTACCTTCACGCAGAGAAAGCAACTATGGAGTGATGTTTGTATGCCTACTAAAATATAGTTTGGAGGAAGTTCGAGAGCCATATCTGGGAAGCTTACAGTCACTTAGAGAAAGCAACTCTCGGGGGTGTTTCGTAGGCCTGCTAAACTCTATTTTCAATGAAGTGTTAGAATAATATATGGGAACTCAGTGAAAGCAACGTTGTGGTTGTGGTTCCTAGAAGAAGCAAGACAATCACATGTAGAACCGCTTACATTCCGGCACCGAATGCAACTATGGGGTGGTGTTTTATAGGCTTGCAAAACTCTAGTTTGGACGAAGTTTGAGAGTCATATATAGGAAAGTTTACAGTCACGTAGAGAAAGCAACTCTCTGGGTGTGGAATGTAGAGTTATTTTGGTTGAAATAGAGTTATTTTGGTTGAAGTGTGAGAGTCATATATGGGAACGCTTACATTCACTCAGAGAAAACAACGTTTGGGTGGTGGTTTGTAGGGCATACTAAACTGTAGTTTGGAAGAAGTACGAGAGTCCTATATAGGAACACTTACATTCACACAGAGAAAGCACTTATGGCGTCAGGTTTTGTAGGCATGCTAAACTGCAGTTTGGAAGAAGTTGGAGAACCTTATACAGGAAAGATTACCGTCACCTAGGGAAAGCAACTCTCGGGAGATTTTTTTGTACACATGCTAAACTCTAATTTGGATGAAGTGTGAGAGTCAAACATGGGACCGCTTACATTCCCTCAGAGAAACAACACTGGGGTGGTTTTTGTAGGCATACTAAATAGTTTGGAAGAAGTACGAGAATGATATTTGGGAACGCTTACATTCACACAGAGAAAGCAACTACGGGGTGGTGTTTTGTAAGCATGCTATAGTTTGGAAGAAGTTCCAAACCTGAACAGTCATTTAGAGAAAGCAACTCTTGGTGGGTGATTTTTAGGTCTGCTAAATTGTATTTTGAAAGAAGTACCAGAGTCATATATACTAATGCTTACATTCATGCAAAGAAAAAACCATGGGGTGATGTTTTGTGGGCATGTTAACCTGTAGTTTGGAAGAAGTTGGAGAGTCTTATTTAGGAAAGCTTACAGTCACCTAGAGAAAGCAACTCTCGGGAGAGCCTTTCTTGGCCTGCTAAACTCTACTTTGCATCAATTGTGAGAGTCAAACATGGGAATGCTTTCATTCATTCAGAGAACACAATGTTTGGGTGGTGGTTTGTAGGCATTCTAAACTGTATTTTGGAGGAAGTACGAGAGTCATGTATATGAACGCTTACATTCATGCAGAGAAAGCAACTGTGGGGTGGTTTCTAGGCATGCTAAACTCTAGTTTGGACGAAGTTTGAGAATCACATATAAGAAAGCTTAGAGTCGCTTAAAGCAAATCTCTGGGTGTGGAATGTAGGTGTGCCAAACTCTATTTTGGTTTCAGAGTGAGAGTCATATATGGGAAGGCTTACATTCGCTCAGAGAAAGCAACGATGGTGTGGTGGTTTGTAGGCATACTGAACTCTAGTTTGGAAGAAGTAGGAGAATGATATATGGGAACGCTTACATTCATGCAGAGAAAGCAATTATGGGGTGGCTTTTTTGTAGCCATGCAAATCTCTATTTTGCAAGAAGTTAAAGAGTAATATATAGGAAAGCGTACCGTCATTTATAGAAACCAACTTTCGGGGGATGATTTGTAGGCCTGCAAAACTCTACTTTGGAAGAAGGGGGAGAATCATATGGGGGACTGGGTATATTCACTCGGAGAAATCAACGATGGGGTTGTGGTTTGTAGGCATACTAAACTCTAGTTTGGAAGAAGGACGAGAATCATTTATAGGAGCGCTTACATTCATGCAGAGAAAGCAACTATGGAGTGATGTTTGTATGCCTACTAAACGATAGATTGGAGGATGTTCGAGAGTCATATCTGGAAAGCTTACAGTCATTTAGAGAAAGCAACTCTCTGGGGGTGGTTCGTAGGCCTGCTAAACTCTATTTTCAATGAAGTGTTCGAATCATATACAGGAACGCTTACATTCACTCAGAGAAAGCAACGTTGGGGTGGCCGTTTTTGAGCATACTAAACTCTACCTTGGAAGAGGTACGAGAGACATACATAGGAACGCTTACATTAACACAGAGAAAGCAAATACGGGGTGCTGTAGTGCAGGCATGCTAAACTATAGATTGGAAGAAGTTCGAAAGCTGACAGTCACTTAGAGAAAGCAACTCTTGGCAGGTGATTTTTAGGTCTGCTAAATTGTATTTTGAAAGACGTACAAGAGTCATATATACAAACGCTTACATTTATGCAGAGAAAGAAACTATGGGGTGATGTGTTGTTGGCATGCTAAACTGCAGTTTGAAAGGACTTCCAGAGTGTTATATAGGATAGCTACAGTCACCTAGAGAAAACAACACTCGGGACAGCTTTGCAAGCCTCTAAACACTAATTAGCAGCAATTGTGAGAGTCAAATATGGGAAAGCTTACATTCACGGAGAGAACACAACGTTTGGGTGGTGGTTTGTAGGCATAATAACTATAGGTCGGAAGAAGTAGGAGAGTCATATATATGAACAGTTACATTCACGCAGAGAAAGAAACTGTTGGGTGGTGTATGTACGCATGTTAATCTATACTTTGGAGGAAGTTTGAGAGTCATATCTGGGGAAAATTACAGTCACATAGCTAAATCAACCATCGGGGACTGGTTTGTAGGTCTGCTAAATTCTATTTTGGAAAAAGTGATTCATATAAGGGAATGCTTATGTTCACTCAGAGAAAGCAACGATGCGGTGGTGTATTGTTGGCATGCTAAACTTTAGTTTGGAAGAAGTTCGAGAGTTTTACATAGGAAAGCTTACATTCACCTAGAGAAAGCAACTCTCAGGATGTGGTTTATAGGCCTGGTGAACTCTAATTTGGATCAAGTGTGAGAGTCATACATATGAGTTCCAAAATACAGTTTAGTATGCCTACAAACCACCAGCCTAACATTGCTTTCTCTGAGTGGATATAGGCCTTCCCTTATATGAATCTCGGACTGCTTTCAAAATGCAATTTGCCGGACCTACAAAACACCGCCCGAGAGTTGCTTTCTCTCACTATAAGCTTTCCTATATATGACTTTGGGACATAGTTTAGCATGCCAACAAAAGGCCACCCCATAGTTTGCGTGAATGTAAGCGTTCCTATGCATCACGCTCGTACTTCTTCCAAAGTATAGTACACCTACCAACCACCTCCCCAACGTTGCTTTTTCTGAGTGAATGTAAGCATTCTTTTATTCTCGTACTTCCTCCAAACTCCAGTTTAGTGTGACTAAAAATCACCTCCGCAACCTTGCTTTCTCTGAGTGAATGTTAGCGTTCCCATTTGTGATTCACACTTCATCCAAAATAGAATTTAGCAGAACTACAAACCGGCCCCCAAGGGTTGCTTTCTCTGTGAGACTGTAAGCTTTCCTATTACTCTTAACTTCTTCGCAACTAGAGATTTGCATGCCTACAAAACACCACCCCATAGTTGCCCTCTCTGCGTGAATGTAAGCACTCATATATATGACTCTGCTACTTCTTCCAAAATACAGTTTAGTATGCTTACAAACAACCAACCAAACGTTGCGTTCTCTGAGAGAATGTTAGCGTTCCCAAGTATGACTGTTCCAAATGATGCAAAGTAGAGTTTAGCAGGCTTACAAACTATCTCTCGAAAGTTGCTTCCTCTGGGGGACTGTAAGCTTTCCTATAAAAGACTGTCGAACTTCTTCGAAACTACATTTCAGCACGCCAACAAAACATCACCACATAGTTTCTTTCTCAGCATAAATATAAGCGATTTTATATATGACTCTTGTACTTCTATCAAAATACAATTTAGCAGACCTCAAAATCAACCGCCAAGAGTTGCTTTCTCTAAGTCACTGTCAGCTTTCGAACTTCTTCCAAATTATATTTTATCATGCCTACAAAACACCACCCCATAGTTGCTTTCTCTGCGTCCATATACTCGTTCATATATATGACTCTCGTACTTCTTCCAAACTGGAGTTAGTATACCTACAAACCGGCACCCAAATTTACCTTTCTCTGAGTGAATGAAGCGTATCCATGTATGCCTCTTTCACTTCATCCAAATTAGAGTTTAGCGGCCCACAAACCACCTCCTGTGAGTTGCTTTCTTTAGGGGACTGTAAACTTTCCTATATAAGACTCTCGAACTTCTTCCAAACTACAGTTTAGCATGCCAACAATACAGCGCCCCATCGTTGATTTCTCTGAGTGAACATAAGCGTTCCCATATATGACTCTCACTCTTCTTCCAAAATAGAATTTAGCAGACCTACACAACACCCGATGGTTCCAATTCTCTAGGTGACTTTAATTTTTCCCACATATGACTCTCGAACTTCCTCCAAACTAGATTATGATGATTACATAGGCCACCCCACAGTTGCTTTCTCTGCGTGAATGTAACCGTTCATATATGACTCTCCTACTTCTTTTGAACTACAGCATTTACTCCTACAAACCATCACGACAACGTTCTTTCTGTGAGTGAATGCAAGCGTTCTCACACTTCATCCAAATTACAGTTTAGCAGACCTACCAACAAACTACAGAGATTTGTTTTTCTCTGTGTCACTGTAATCTTTCCTATGTAAGGCTCTCGAACTTCTTCCAAACCACAGTTTAGCATGCCAACAAAATACGATCACAGAGTTGCTTTCTCTGCGTGAATGTAAGCATTCGTATATATGACTCTCCTACTTCCTCCAAAATACAGTTTAGAATGCTTACAAACCACCACCCAAACGTTGCGTTCTCTGAGTCAATGTAAGCGTTCCCATGTTTGACTCTCACAATTGATGCAATGTAGAATTTAGCATGCTTAGAAACAATCTCCCGAGAGTTGCTTTCTCTGGGTGACTGTAAACTTTCCTATGTAAGACTCGCGAACTTCTTCCAAACTACAGTTTAGCATGCCAAAAAAACACCGCCCCATAGTTGATTTCTCCGTGATCATAAGCGTTCCCATATATGACTCTCATTCTTCTTTCAAAATAGAATTTAGCAGATCTACAAAATGGCCCCCGATGGTTGCTTTCTCTAAGTGACTGTAATTTTCCCCAGATATGACTCTCGAAATTCCTCCAAACTACAGATTAGCATGCATACATACGCCACCCAACAGTTGCTTTCTCTGCGTGAATGTAACCGTTCATATATGACTCTCCTACTTCTTCCGAACTACAGTTATTATGCCTACAAACCAGCACCCAAACGTTGTGTTCTCTGAGTGAATGTAAGCGTTCCCATGTTTGACTCTCACAATCGCTGCTTGTTAGAGTTTAGCAGGCTTGCAAAGCTCTCCTGAGTGTTGCTTTCTCTAGGTGACTGTAAGCTATCCTACATAACACTCTCGAACTTCTTCCAAACTGCAGTTTAGCATCCCCACAACACATCACCCCATAGTTTCTTTCTACGCATGAATGTAAGCGTTTGTATATAAGACTCTGACACGTCTTTCAAAATACAATTTAGCAGACTTAAAAAATCACCCGCCAAGAGTTGCTTTCTCTAAGTGACTGTCAGCTTTCGAACTTCTTCCAATCTATAGTTTAGCATGCCTGCACTACAGCACCCCGTATTTGCTTTCTCTGTGTTAATGTAAGCGTTCGTATTTATGTCTCTTGTACCTCTTCCAAAGTAGAGTTTAGTATGCTCACAAACGGCCACCCCAACGTTGCTTTCTCTGAGTGAATGTAAGCGTTCCTGTATATGATTTTAACACTTCTTTGAAAATAGAGTTTAGCAGGCCTACGAACCACCCCCCGAGAGTTTCTTTCTCTAAATGACTGTAAGCTTTCCAGATATGACTCTCGAACATCCTCCAAACTATAGTTTAGTAGGCATACACACATCACTCCATAGCTGGTTTGTCTGCGTGAATGTAACCGTTCATATATATGACTTTCCTACTTCTTCCGAACTACAATTAAGGCCACAAACTGCAACCCAAACCTTGCGTTCTGAGTGGATGTAAACCTTCCCATACTTGACTTTAAGAGTTGGTGCAAATTATCAGGCTTAGAAACCATCTCCCAAGAGTTGCTCTCTCTAGGTGACTGTAAGCTTTGCTATATAAGATTCTAAACTTCCTCCAAACTATAGTTTAGTAGGCATACAAACCTCACTCCATAGTTGCTTTCTCTGCATGAATGTAAGCGTTCCTATATATGATTCTCGTACTTTCTCCAAACTAGAGTTTAGTATGCCTACAAAACACAACCCCATCCTCGATTTCTCTGAGTCAATGTACGTGGTCCCCAATATGACTCTCCCACTTCTTCCAAAGTAGAGTGTTGCAGGCCTACCCTTCATCCCGCGAAAGTTGGTTTCTATAAATGAGTGTACGCTTTCCTATATAACTTCTTCCAAACTAGAGATTAGCATGGGTACAAAAAAGCCACCCCATAATTGCTTTCTCTGCATGAATGTAAGCGTTCCCATATATCATTTTCCTACTTCTTCCAAACTAGAGTTTAGTATGCCTACAAACCACCACACCATCGTTGCTTTCTCTGAGTGAATGTAACCCTTTCCATATATGACTCTCAATCTAAACCAAAATAGAGTTTAGCACGCCTACATTCCACACCCAGAGATTTGCTTTCTCTAAGTGACTCTAAGCTTTCTTATATGTGATTCTCAAACTTCGTCCAAACTAGAGTTTAGCACGCCTAGAAAACACCACCCCACAGTTCCTTTCTCTGCATGAATGTAAGCGTTTGAATATATGACTCTGGTACTTCTTTCAAAATACAATTTAGCAGACCTAAAAATCCACCGCCAAGAGTTGCTTTCTCTAAGTGACTGTCTGCTTTCGAACTTCTTCCAAACTATATTTTAGCAGGCCTACAAAACACCACCCCATAGTTGCTTTCTCTGCGTCCATATAAGCGTTCATATATATGACTCTAGTACTTCTTCCAAACTGGAGTTAGTATACCTACAAACCGGCACCCCAATTTACCTTTCTCTGAGTGAATGAAGCGTATCCATGTATGCCTCTTTCACTTCATCCAAATTAGAGTTTAGCGGCTTACAAACCACCTCCTGTGAGTTGCTTTCTCTAGGTGACTGTAAACTTTCCTATATAAGACTCTCGAACTTCTTCCAAACTACAGTTTAGCATGCCAACGATACAGCGCCCCATCGTTGATTTCTCTGAGTGAACATAAGCGTTCCCATATATGACTCTCACTCTTCTTCCAAAATAGAATTTAGCAGACCTACACACCAGCCCCCGATTGTTCGTTTCTCTAAATGACTCTAATTTTCCCCAGATATGACTCTCGAACTTCCTCCAAACTACAGATTATGATGATTACATAGGCCACCCCACAGTTGCTTTCTCTGCGTGAATGTAACCGTTCATATATGACTCTCCTACTTCTTCGAACTACAGTTGTTATTCCTACAAACCACCACGACAAAGTTCTTTCTCTGAGTGAATGCAAGCGTTCTCACACATCATCCAAATTACAGTTTAGTAGACCTACCAAGAAACTACAGAGAGTTGTTTTCTCTGTGTCACTGTAATCTTTCCTATATAAGGCTCTCGAACTTCTTCCAAACCACAGTTTAGCATGCCAACAAAATACGATCACAGAGTTGCTTTCTCTGCGTGAATGTAAGCATTCGTATATATGACTCTCCTACTTCCTCCAAAATACAGTTTAGAATGCTTACAAACCACCACCCAAACGTTGCGTTCTCTGAGTGAATGTAAGCGTTCCCATGTTTGACTCTCACAATTGATGCAAATTAGAGTTTAGCACGCTTAGAAACAATCTGCCGAGAGTTACTTTCTCTAGGTGACTGTAAGCTTTCTTATATAAGACTCGCGAACTTCTTCCAAACTACACTTTAGCATCCCTACGAAACACTGCCCGATCGTTGATTTCTCTGAGTGAACATAAGCGTTCCCACATATGAATTTCACTCTTCTTCCAAAATCGAATTTAGCAGATCTACAAAACGGCCCCCGATTGTTGCTTTCTCTAAGTGACTGCAATTTTCCCCAGATATGACTCTCGAACTTCCTCCAAAGTATAGATTAACATGCGTACATACACCACCCAACAGTTTCTTTCTCTGCGTGAATGTAACCGTTCATATATATGACTCTCCTACTTCTTCCGAACTACAGTTATTATGCCTACAAACCACCACCCAAACGTTGTGTTCTCTGAGTGAATGTAAGCGTTCCCATGTTTGACTCTCACAATTGCTGCTAATTTGTGTTTAGAGGCTTGTAAAGCTGTCCCGAGTGTTGCTTTCTCTAGGTGACTGTAAGCTATCCTATATAACACTCTCGAACACCTTCCAAACTGCAGTTTAGCATCCCCACAACACATCACCCCATAGTTTCTTTCTCTGCATGAATGTAAGCGTTTGTATATGACTCTGGTACGTCTTTCAAAATACAATTTAGCAGACCTAAAAATCACCCGCCAAGAGTTGCTTTCTCTAAGTGACTGTCAGCTTTCGAACTTCTTCTAATCTATAGTTTAGCATGCCTGCACTACAGCACCCCGTATTTGCTTTCTCTGTGTTAATGTAAGCGTTAGTATTTGTCTCTCGTACCTCTTCCAAAGTAGAGTTTAGTATGCTCAAAAACGGCCACCCCAACGTTGCTTTCTCTGAGTGAATGTAAGCGTTCCTGTATATGATTCGAACACTTCATTGAAAATAGAGTTTAGCAGGCCTACGAACCACCCCCAGAGAGTTGCTTTCTCTAAATGAATGTAAGCTTTCCAGATATGACTCTCGAGCATCCTCCAATCTATCGTTTAGTAGGCATACAAACATCACTCCATAGTTGCTTTCTCTGCATGAATGTAAGCGTTCCTATATATGATTCTCGTCCTTCTTCCAAACTAGAGTTTAGTATGCCTACAAACCACAACCCCATCGTTGATTTCTCCGAGTGAATGTACCCAGTCCCCCATATGATTCTCCCCCTTCTTCCAAAGTAGAGTTTTGCAGGCCTACAAACCATCCCCCGAAAGTTGGTTTCTATAAATGACGGTACGCTTTCCTATATATTTCTCTTTAACTTCTTGCAAAATAGAGATTAGCATGGCTACAAAAAAGCCACCCCATAATTGCTTTCTCTGCATGAATGTAAGCGTTCCCATATATCATTCTCCTACTTCTTCCAAACTAGAGTTCAGTATGCCTACAAACCACCACACCATCGTTGCTTTCTCTGAGTGAATGTAAGCCTTCCCATATATGACTCTCACTCCGAAACCAAATTAGAGTTTAGCACGCCTACATTCCACACCCAGAGATTTGCTTTAAGCGACTCTAAGCTTTCTTATATGTGATTCTCAAACTTCGTCCAAACTAGAGTTTAGCATGCCTAGAAAACACCACCCCAGAGTTGCTTTCTCTGCATGAATGTAAGCGTTTGAATATATGACTCTGGTATTTCTTTCAAAATACAATTCAGCAGACCGAAAAATGAACCGCCGAGAGTTGCTTTCTCTAAGTGACTGTCTGCTTTCGAACTTCTTCCAAACTATATTTTAGCAGGCCTACAAAACACCACCCCATAGTTGCTTTCTCTGCGTCCATATAAGCGTTCATATATATGACTCTAGTACTTCTTCCAAACTGGAGTTAGTATACCTACAAACCGGCACCCCAATTTACCTTTCTCTGAGTGAATGAAGCGTATCCATGTATGCCTCTTTCACTTCATCCAAATTAGAGTTTAGCGGCTTACAAACCACCTCCTGTGAGTTGCTTTCTCTAGGTGACTGTAAACTTTCCTATATAAGACTCTCGAACTTCTTCCAAACTACAGTTTAGCATGCCAACGATACAGCGTCCCATCGTTGATTTCTCTGAGTCAACATAAGCGTTCCCATATATGACTCTCACTCTTCTTCCAAAATAGAATTTAGCAGACCTACACACCAGCCCCCGATTGTTCCTTTCTCTATGTGACTCTAATTTTCCCCAGATATGACTCTCGAACTTCCTCCAAACTACAGATTATGATGATTACATACGCCACCCCACAGTTGCTTTCTCTGCGTGAATGTAACCGTTCATATATGACTCTCCTACTTCTTCGAACTACAGTTGTTATTCCTACAAACCACCACAACAAAGTTCTTTCTCTGAGTGAATGCAAGCGTTCTCACACTTCATCCAAATCACAGTTTAGCAGACCTACCAAGAAACTACAGAGAGTTGTTTTCTCTGTGTCACTGTAATCTTTCCTATATAAGGCTCTCGAACTTCTTCCAAACCACAGTTTAGCATGCCAACAAAATACGACCACAGAGTTGCTTTCTCTGCGTGAATGTAAGCATTCGTATATATCACTCTCCTACTTCCTCCAAAATACAGTTTAGAATGCTTAAAAACCAGCCACCCAAACGTTGCGTTCTCTGAGTGAATGTAAGCGTTCCCATGTTTGACTCTCACAATTGCTGCTAATTTGTGTTTAGAGGCTTGTAAAGCTGTCCCGAGTGTTGCTTTCTCTAGGTGACTGTAAGCTATCCTATATAACACTCTCGAACACCTTCCAAACTGCAGTTTAGCATCCCCACAACACATCACCCCATAGTTTCTTTCTCTGCATGAATGTAAGCGTTTGTATATGACTCTGGTACGTCTTTCAAAATACAATTTAGCAGACCTAAAAATCACCCGCCAAGAGTTGCTTTCTCTAAGTGACTGTCAGCTTTCAAACTTCTTCTAATCTATAGTTTAGCATGCCTGCACTACAGCACCCCGTATTTGCTTTCTCTGTGTTAATGTAAGCGTTAGTATTTGTCTCTCGTACCTCTTCCAAAGTAGAGTTTAGTATGCTCAAAAACGGCCACCCCAACGTTGCTTTCTCTGAGTGAATGTAAGCGTTCCTGTATATGATTCGAACACTTCATTGAAAATAGAGTTTAGCAGGCCTACGAACCACCCCCAGAGAGTTGCTTTCTCTAAATGACTGTAAGCTTTCCAGATATGACTCTCGAGCATCCTCCAATCTATCGTTTAGTAGGCATACAAACATCACTCCATAGTTTCTTTCTCTGCATGAATGTAAGCGTTCCTATATATGATTCTCGTCCTTCTTCCAAACTAGAGTTTAGTATGCCTACAAACCACAACCCCATCGTTGATTTCTCCGAGTGAATGTACCCAGTCCCCCATATGATTCTCCCCCTTCTTCCAAAGTAGAGTTTTGCAGGCCTACAAACCATCCCCCGAAAGTTGGTTTCTATAAATGACGGTACGCTTTCCTATATATTTCTCTTTAACTTCTTGCAAGATAGAGATTAGCATGGCTACAAAAAAGCCACCCCATAATTGCTTTCTCTGCATGAATGTAAGCGTTCCCATATATTATTCTCCTACATCTTCCAAACTAGAGTTCAGTATGCCTACAAACCACCACACCATCGTTGCTTTCTCTGAGCGAATGTAAGCCTTCCCATATATGACTCTCACTCTGAAACCAAAATAGAGTTTAGCACGCCTACATTCCACACCCAGAGATTTGCTTTAAGCGACTAAGCTTTCTTATATGTGATTCTCAAACTTCGTCCAAACTAGAGTTTAGCATGCCTAGAAAACACCACCCCAGAGTTGCTTTCTCTGCATGAATGTAAGCGTTTGTATATATGACTCTGGTACTTCTTTCATAATACAATTTAGCACACCGAAAAATCAACCGCCGAGAGTGGCTTTCTCTAAGTGACTGTCTGTTTTCGAACTTCTTCCAAATTATATTTTAGCATGCCTACAAAACACCACCCCATAGTTGCTTTCTCTGCATCAATATAAGCGTTCATATATATGCCTCTCTCACTTCATCTAAATTAGAGTTTAGCAGGCCTACAAACAACACCCCGTGATTTGCTTTCTCTAGGTGATTGTAAACTTTCCTATATAAGAATCTCCAACTTCTTTCAAACTACACCATGCCAACAAAACACCACGCAGTGGTTGCTTTCTATGAGTGAACATAAGCGTTCCCATATATGACTCACACTCTGTTTCCAAAATAGAATTTAGCAGATCTACAAACCAACCCAGGATGGTTCCTTTCCCTAAGTGACTGTAATTTTCCCCAGATATGACTCTCGCACTTCCTCCAAACTACAGATTAACATGCATACATCATCACCCCACAGTTGCGTTCTCTGCGTGAATGTAACGGTTCATATATATGACTCTCCTACTTCTTCCCAACTACAGTTATTATGCCTTCAAACCATCACCATGTTTCTTTCTCTGAGTGAATGAATGCAAGTGTTCTGACATTTCATCCAAGTTAGAGTTTAGCAGGCCTACCAATAAACTTCCGAGAGCTGTTTTCTCTGTGTCACTGTAATCTTTCCTATATAAGACTCTCGAACTTCTTCCAAACCACAGTTTAGCATGCCAACAAAATACGACCCCAGAGTTGCTTTCTCTGCCTGAATGTAAGCGTTCATATACATGACTCTCGTACTTCCTCCAAAATACAGTTTAGAATGCCTACAAACCACCACCCAAACGTTGCGTTCTCTGAATGAATGAAAGCATTCCCATGTTTGACTCTCACAATTGATGCAAAGTAGAGTTTAGCAGGCCAAGAAAGGCTCTCCCGAGAGTTACTTTCTCTAGGTGACTGTAAGCTTTCCTAAATAAGACTCTCCAACTTCTTCCAAACTACAGGTTAACATGCCCACAAAACATCACCCCATGGTTTTTTCTTTGCATGAATGTAAGCATTAGTATATATGACTCTGGTACTTCTTTCAAAATACAATTTAGCAGACCTAAAAATCACCCACCAAGAGTTGCTTTCTCTAAGTGACTGTTCAGGTTTAGAACTTCTTCCAAACTATAGCATGCTTACAAAACACCACCCCGTAGTTGCTTTCTCTGTGTGAATGTAAGCGTTCCCAAATATCATTCTCGTACTTCTTCCAAACTATTTAGTATGCCTACAAAAACCACCCCAGTGTTGTTTCTCTGAGGGAATGTAAGCGGTCCCATGTTTGACTCTCACACTTCATCCAAATTAGAGTTTAGCATGTGTACAAAAAAATCTCCCGAGAGTTGCTTTCCCTAGGTGACGGTAATCTTTCCTGTATAAGGTTCTCCAACTTCTTCCAAACTGCAGTTTAGCATGCCTACAAAACCTGACGCCATAAGTGCTTTCTCTGTGTGAATGTAAGTGTTCCTATATAGGACTCTCGTACTTCTTCCAAACTACAGTTTAGTATGCCCTACAAACCACCACCCAAACGTTGTTTTCTCTGAGTGAATGTAAGCGTTCCCATATATGACTCTCACACTTCAACCAAAATAACTCTATTTCAACCAAAATAACTCTACATTCCACACCCAGAGAGTTGCTTTCTCTACGTGACTGTAAACTTTCCTATATATGACTCTCAAACTTCGTCCAAACTAGAGTTTTGCAAGCCTATAAAACACCACCCCATAGTTGCATTCGGTGCCGGAATGTAAGCGGTTCTACATGTGATTGTCTTGCTTCTTCTAGGAACCACAACCACAACGTTGCTTTCACTGAGTTCCCATATATTATTCTAACACTTCATTGAAAATAGAGTTTAGCAGGCCTACGAAACACCCCCGAGAGTTGCTTTCTCTAAGTGACTGTAAGCTTCCCAGATATGGCTCTCGAACTTCCTCCAAACTATATTTTAGTAGGCATACAAACATCACTCCATAGTTGCTTTCTCTGCGTGAAGGTAAGCTTTCCTATATACGATTCTCGCACTTCTTCCAAACTAGAGTTGACTATGCCTACAAATCACAATCCCATCGTTGATTTCTCTGAGTGAATGCACGCGGTCCCCAATATGACTCTCCCCCTTCTTCCAAACTGGAGTTTTGCAGGTGTACAAAACATCCCCCGAGAGTTGGTTTCTATGACTGTACCCTTTCCTATATATTACTCCTTAACTTCTTCCAAACTACAGATTAGCATGGCTACAAAAACGCCACCCCATAATTGCTTTCTCTACGTGAATGTAAGCGTTCCCATATATCATTCTCCTACTTCTTCCAAACTAGAGTTTAGTATGCCTACAAACCACCACGCCGTCGTTGCTTTCTCTGAGGGAATGTAAGCCTTCCCATATATGACTCTCACTCTTAAACCAAAATAGAGTTTAGCAGGCCTACATTCCACACTCAGAGATTTGCTTTCTCTAAGTGACTCTAAGCTTTCTTATATGTGATTCTCAAACTTCATCCAAACTAGAGTTTAGCATGCCTATAAAACACCACCCCATAGTTACTTTCAGTGCGTCAAAATGTATGTGCTCCTATATGTGATTCTCCTGCTTCTTCTAAACTGCAGTTTAGTAAGCCTACAAACAACCCCATCGTTGCTTTCTCTGAGTGAATGTAAGCGTTCTCATATATGATTCTCACACTTCAACCAAAACAAGGTTTTGCAGGCCTACAAACCACCCGCCAAGACTTGCTTTTTCAAAGTGGCTGTTACCTTTCCTATATAGGACTCTGGAACTTCTCCCAAGCTAGACTTTAATATGTCTACCTGACACTACTCCGTAGTTGCTCTCGCTGTGTGAATGTAAGCGTTCCTATATATGAGTCTTGTACTTCTTCCTAACTAGCATCTGGCATGCCAAAATAACACTCCGCCATAGTTGCTTTCTTTGAGTCAATGTAAACATTCCTATATATGTCTCTCGCACTTCTTCCAAACTAGAGTTGAATAAGTCTACAAACAAATCCCCGACAGCTGTTTTCTCTGAATGAATTTAAGCGTTCCTATATATGACTATGGCACTTCCTCCAAACTAGAGTTTAGCAAGTCTACACTCCACCCCTGTTCGTTGCTTTCTCTAAGTTACTGTAAGCTTTCTTATACATGGCTCTCGAAATTTTCCAAACTAGAGTTAGCATGCCTACTATACACCTACACATAATTGCTTTGTCTGAGTGAATATAAGCCTTCCTATATATGACTGTCGCACTTTTTCCAAATTAGAGTGTAGCCAGCCTGGAAAGCACCCCTTATAGTTGCTTTCATTGAGTGAATGTTAACATTCCTATGTATGACTCTCGCAACTTTTCCAATCTAAGATTTTAGCAATGCTACAAATCCCCCGCCGAGAGTTCCTATACATAACTGTCCTCTTTTTCCAAGCTAGAGTTTAGGAAGCCTAGAAACCGTCCCCCCGTAGACGCTTTATGTGAACGTAAGCGTTCTATATATGACTCTCGCCTTCCTCCAAACTAGAGCTTAGCAAGCCTACAAACCAACTCCCTATAATTGCTTTCTCTGAATGAATGATATCGTTCCTATATAAGACTCTCGAACTTCTTCCAAACCAGAGTTTAACAAGCCAAAAAAGCACCCCCCATAGATGCTTCCTCTAACTCAAAGCTAATATTCCTATATATGATTCAGCTTCTTCATCCAAACTAGAGTAAGGCAAGCCTACAAATCACACATCAATAGTTGCTTTCTATAAGTAAATGTAAGCATCCCTATATATGACTATAGCAATTCTTCCAAACTGGAGTTTAGCAAGCCTACAGACCCCAGGACTCCACTCCATAGTACCCTGGGCATTGGCGCCTGCCTGTCATGCAGGACATAGGGGCGGACGCTCATCTCAGACACGGCATTGGTGGATTCTAGGCTTTTTTAAGTTTTTGAATTGAAAAAGTCTGAGAATTGGAATTCGGTTTAGGGTAAGGTTAGGTGTTAGGGACTAGGATTAGATTTAGGGGTTAGAGTATTAGCTTATAATTAGGGTTAGGATTACTGTTAGGGTTAGAGATTAGGATTATGTTTAGTGGTTGGGTTTAGGTTTAGGGTGAGAGGCAAGAGTAAGGGTCAGGGATTAGGGTTACTGTTAGGAGTTAGATTCAGGGCTTACGAAGGGTTTGGTTTAGTGATAGGGTTAGGGCTTACGTTTAACGGTGTGTGTTAGGGCACGGGCCCTGTCTAACGTACGGGGCACTATGGGTGTGGAGCAAGGCTGTGTCCCCACTTCATCGTACCCTGGGTGTTGGGCTTGAACTGTCACGCAGGACAAAGGCAGAGGCTCATGAAACGCATGGTTAGGATTAAGGTTTAAGGTTAGGGTCAGGGTTGAGGGTTAGGGTTAACAGAGTTAGGGTAAGGGGGTTAGGGAGAGGGTTAGTGTTAAGGGTTACGGGTAGGTTTAGGGTTCAGGGTTAGAGTTAGCATTAGGGCTTAAGGTTAGGATTAGGCGGTAGGTCAGATTTAGGGTTAGATCTAGGCGTTAGGGTAAGGGTTAGCGTTAGGGTTAAGAGATAGGGTTAGGTTTAAAGCTTAGATTAGGGTTAGGGTTTGGGGTTAAAGTAAGTGTTAGGGGTTAGGTTTAAGAATCAAAGGTTAGGGTTATTTTTAGCTGTAGTGTTAGGGTTAGGGATAAGGGATCCCATTAGCATTAAGGGTCTTCCTTACTGTAGGGTTAAGGGTTAGGCTTAGAGTTAAAGGTTAAGGTTCGGGTCAGTGTTAAGATTTAGGGTGAGGGTTAACGGTTAGGGTAAAGGTTAAGCGTTAGGGTTAGGGATTAGTGTTTAGGGTTTTTGGTTAGTGTTAGGGTTAGCGGTTAGGAGTTAGTGTTTTATGAAGGGGTATGGTTAGAATTAGGATTGGGGTTAGAGTTAGGGTGAGGTATAGGGGTTAGGTTTAGGGGTTAGTTTTAGGGTAAAAGGATAGGATTAGGGTTACGGGTTGGGCTTAGGTTTAGGGTTAAAGTTTACTGCTAGGGTTAGGGATAGGGTTCAGGGTTAGCTTTAGGGGTTCTGGTGAGGGTTAGGTGTTAGGTTAGTGTCAGGGTTAGGTCTAGTCGTGAGGGTAAGGTTTAGGGTTAGCTTTAAGAGCTAGGGTTAGGTTTAATGGTTAGGATTAGGATTAGGGTTAAGGGTTAGGGTAAGGCTTAGGGGTAAGGGTGAAGGGTTAGGGTGAAGGGTTAGGGTTTTTGTTAGGCATAGCGTTGGGGTTAGAAGTAAGGGTTACTGTCAGTGTTAGGGTTGTAGGTAGGGTTACGGTTAGGGTTAGCGCTTTAGAATTAGGGTTAGGGATTAGGTGTCACAGTGATGACTAGGAGATAGGGTTAGAATTATGGGATAGGGGTTGTTCTCAGGAAATGGGTTATGCATTAACATTAGGATACAGAGGTTAAAGATAGGCGCACGGTGAGGTTTACGTGTTAAGGGGAGAAATAGGAACAGGGTTGGGTGTTATGTTCAGGGTTAGGGTTATCTGTTAAAGGTATTGTTTATGCTTAGCGCACGGGCCCTGTCTGCATTAGGCGGGCGGGGGGACTTTAGGGGGCTGGGATTGTACCCGGGAACCCACTCTATCATACTCTGGGTATGGGCCCATGGGTTTCATGCATGACGCAGTGGTAGAGCCTCCTTTCACACTTGGCATGGGAGGATTGCAGGCTTTCTAAAATCTAAGAAAGCAAGAAGTCTGAGAATTAGATTTAGGGTTAGGATTCTGGTTAGGGTTAAGGATGAAATTTAGTGTTAGGGTGAGGGCATAGGATTAGGGATTAGGGTTAGGGTTAAAGGTTACTCTTAGGTTTAACGGTTACACTTTGGTTTAGGGTTGAGGTTTACGGTTAGGGTTAAGATGAGGGGTTAGGGTTTGGTACAGGGTTAGGGTTAAGTGTTAGGTTTAGGGTTGAAGATTAGGATTAGGGTTAGGATTAAAGGTTAGCGTGAGAGTTAACGCTTAGGGTTAAGGTTAAGAGTTAGGGTTTAGGGTTAAGGTTAGGGTTAGGGTTAGTTTTAGGGTTAGAGTTATGTGCTATGGTTTGTGTTAGAGGTTAGGGTTAGGTTTACTGGTCACGGTTAGGGTTACGTTTAGGGGGTAGCATTAGGGTTAGGGTTAGGGTTAAGGGATAGGATTAGGGATAAGTGTTGGGCTTAGGGTTAGGGTTTAGTGTTAGGGTTAGCATTAAGGATTAGGGTTAGGGTCAGGGTTAAATGCTTGGGTGCGGGTAATGGTTAGGGTCAGGGTTAAGGTTCACGGATAGGGTTAGTGTTAAGGGTTACGGGTAGGTTTAGGGATCAGGGTTAGTGTTAGCATTAGTGCTTAAGGTTAGGATTACGCGGTAGGTTAGATTTAGGGTTAGATCTAGGCGTTAGGGTAAGGGCTAGCGTTAGGGTTAAGAGATAGGGTTAGGTTTAATGCTTAGGATTAGGGTTAGGGTTTGGGGTTAAAGTAAGTGTTAGGGGTTAGGTTTAAGGATCCAAGGTTAGGGTTAGTTTTAGCTGTAGTGTTAGGGTTAGGGATAAGGGATCCCATTAGCATTAAGGGTCTTCCTTACTGTAGGGTTAAGGGTTAGGCTTAGAGTTAAAGGTTAAGGTTAGGGTCAGTGTTAAGATTTAGGGTGAGGGTTAACGGTTAGGGTAAAGGTTAAGCGTTAGGGTTAGGGATTAGTGATTAGGGTTTTTGGTTAGTGTTAGGGTTAGCGGTTAGGAGTTAGTGTTTTATGAAGGGGTATGGTTAAAATTAGGATTGGGGTTAGAGTTAGGGTGAGGTATAGGGG
>NW_027182835.1:1477500-1515000 GCF_041146395.1 Eulemur rufifrons | reverse complement strand
ATTTAGGGTTAGATCTAGGCGTTAGGGTAAGGGCTAGCGTTAGGGTTAAGAGATAGGGTTAGGTTTAATGCTTAGGATTAGGGTTAGGGTTTGGGGTTAAAGTAAGTGTTAGGGGTTTTTTTAAGGATCCAAGGTTAGGGTTATTTTTAGCTGTAGTCTTAGGGTTAGGGATAAGGAATCCCATCAGCATTAAGGTCTTCCGTACTGTAGGGTTAAGGGTTAGGCTTAGAGTTAAAGGTTAAGGTTTGGGTCAGTGTTAAGATTTAGGGTGAGGGTTAACGGTTAGGGTAAAGGTTAAGCGTTAAGGTTAGGGATTAGTGATTAGGGTTTTTGGTTAGTGTTAGGGTTAGCGGTTAGGAGTTAGTGTTTTATGAAGGGGTATGGTTAGAATTAGGATTGGGGTTAGAGTTAGGGTGAGGTATAGGGGTTAGGTTTAGGGGTTAGTTTTAGGGTAAAAGGATAGGATTAGGGTTACGGGTTGAGCTTAGGTTTAGAGTTAAAGTTTACTGCTAGGGTTAGGGATAGGGTTCAGGGTTAGCTTTAGGGGTTCTGGTTAGGGTTAGGTGTTAGGTTAGTGTCAGGGTTAGGTCTAGTCGTGAGGGTAAGGTTTAGGGTTAGCTTTAAGAGCTAGGGTTAGGTTTAATGGTTAGGATTAGGATTCGGGTTAAGGGTTAGGGTAAGGCTTAGGGGTTAGGGTGAAGGGTTAGGGTCAAGGGTTAGGGTTTTTGTTAGGCATAGCGTTCAGGTTAGAAGTAAGGGTTACTGTTAGTGTTAGGGTTGTTGGTAGGGTTACGGTTAGGGATAGCGGTTTAGAATTAGGGTTAGGGATTAGGTGTTACAGTGATGACTAGGATATACGGTTAGAATTATGGGATAGGGGTTGTTCTCAGGAAATGGGTTATGCATTAACGTTAGGATAAGAGGTTAAAGTAAGGCGCACGGTGAGATTTACGTGTTAAGGGGAGAAATAGGAACAGGGTTGGGTGTTATGTTCGGGGTTAGGGTTATCTGTTAAAGGTATTGTTTATGCTTAGCGCCCGGGCCCTGTCTGCATTAGGTGGGCCGGGGGAATTTAGGGGGCTGGGATTGTACCCGGGAACCCACTCTATCATACTCTGGGTGTGGGCCCGTGGGTTTCATGCAGGACACAGTGGTAGAGCCTCCTTTCACGCATGGCATGGGAGGATTGCAGGCTTTCTAAACTCTAAGAAAGCAAGAAGTCTGAGAATTAGATTTAGGGTTAGGATTCTTGTTAGGGTTAAGGATGAAGTTTAGTGTTAGGGTGAGGGCTTAGGGTTAGGGATTAGGGTTAGGGTTAAAGGTTACTCTTAGGTTTAACGGTTACTCTCTGGTTTAGGGTTGAGGTTTACGGTTAGGGTTAAGATGAGGGGTTAGGGTTTGGTACAGGGTTAGGGTTAAGTGTTAGCTTTAGGGTTGAAGATTACGATTAGGGTTAGGATTAAAGGTTAGCGTGAGAGTTAACGCTTAGGGTTAAGGTTAAGTGTTAGGGGTTAAGGTTAGGGTTAGGGTTAGTTTTAGGGTTAGAGTTATGTGCTATGGTTTGTGTTAGAGGTTAGGGTTAGGTTTACTGGTCACGGTTAGGGTTACGTTTAGGGGGTAGCATTAGGGTTAGGGTTAGGGATAAGGGATAGGATTAGGGATAAGTGTTGGGCTTAGGGTTACGGTTTAGTGTTAGGGTTAGCATTAAGGATTAGGGTTAGGGTCAGGTTTAAATGCTTGGGTGCGGGTAATGGTTAGGGTCAGGGTTAGGTTCACGGATAGGGTTAGTGTTAAGGGTTACGGGTAGGTTTAGGGTTCAGGGTTAGTGTTAGCATTAGGGCTTAAGGTTAGGATTAGGCGGTAGGTTAGATTTAGGGTTAGTTCTAGGCGTTAGGGTAAGGGCTAGCGTTAGGGTTAAGAGATAGGGTTAGGTTTAATGCTTAGGATTAGGGTTAGGGTTTGGGGTGAAAGTAAGTGTTAGGGGTTAGGTTTAAGAATCCAAGGTTAGGGTTATTTTTAGCTGTAGTGTTAGGGTGAGGGATAAGGGATCCCATTAGCATTAAGGGTCTTCCTTACTGTAGGGTTAAGGGTTAGGCTTGGAGTTAAAGGTTAAGGTTAGGGTCAGTGTTAAGATTTAGGGTGAGGGTTAACGGTTAGGGTAAAGGTTAAGCGTTAGGGTTAGGGATTAGTGATAAGGGTTTTTGATTAGTGTTAGGGTTAGCGGTTAGGAATTAGTGTTTTATGAAGGGGTATGGTTAGAATTAGGATTGGGATTAGAGTTAGGATGAGGTATAGGGGTTAGGTTTAGGGGTTAGTTTTAGGGTAAAAGGATAGGATTAGGGTTACGGGTTGGGCTTAGGTTTAGGGTTAAAGTTTACTGCTAGGGTTAGGGATAGGGTTCAGGGTTAGCTTTAGGGGTTCTGTTTAGGGTTAGGTGTTAGGTTAGTGTCAGGGTTAGGTCTAGTCGTGAGGGTAAGGTTTAGAGTTAGCTTTAAGAGCTAGGGTTAGGTTTAATGGTTAGGATTAGGATTAGGGTTAAGGGTTAGGGTAAGGCTTAGGGGTTAGGGTGAAGGGTTAGGGTCAAGGGTTAGGGTTTTTGTTAGGCATAGCGTTGGGGTTAGAAGTAAGGGTTACTGTCAGTGTTAGGGTTGTAGGTAGGGTTACGGTTAGGGTTAGCGGTTTAGAATTAGGGTTAGGGATTAGGTGTCACAGTGATGACTAGAGATAGGGTTAGAATTATGGGATAGGGGTTGTTCTCAGGAAATGGGTTATGCATTAACGTTAGGATAAGAGGTTAAAGTTAGGCGCACGGGGAGGTTTACGTTTTAAGGGGAGAAATAGGAACAGGGTTGGGTGTTATGTTCAGGGTTAGGGTTATCTGTTAAAGGTATTGTTTATGCTTAGCGCATGGGCCCTGTCTGCATTAGGCGGGCGGGGTGAGTTTAGGGGGCTGGGATTGTACCCGGGAACCCACTCTATCATACTCTGGGTATGGGCCCATGGGTTTCATGCAGGACACAGTGGTAGAGCCTCCTTTCACGCATGGCATGGGAGGATTGCAGGCTTTCTAAACTCTAGGAAAGCAAGAAGTCTGAGAATTAGATTTAGGGTTAGGATTATGGTTAGGGTTAAGGATGAAGTTTAGTGTTAGGGTGAGGGCTTAGGGTTAGGGCTTAGCGTTAGGGTTAAAGGTTACTCTTAGGTTTAACGGTTACTCTCTGGTTTAGGGTTGAGGTTTACGGTTAGGGTTAAGATGAGGGGTTAGGGTTTGGTACAGGGTTAGGGTTAAGTGTTAGGTTTAGGGTTGAAGATTAGGATTAGGGTTAGGATTAAAGGTTAGCGTGAGAGTTTACGCTTAGGGTTAAGGTTAAGAGTTAGGGTTTAGGGTTAGGGTTAGGGTTAGGGTTAGTTTTAGGGTTAGAGTTATGTGCTATGGTTTGTGTTAGAGGTTAGGGTTAGGTTTACTGGTCACGGTGAGGGTAAAGTTTCGGGGTTAGCATTAGGGTTAGTGTTAAGGGATAGGACTAGGGTTAAGTGTTGGGCTTAGGGTTAGGGTTTAGTGTTAGGGTTAGCATTAAGGATTAGGGGTAGAGTCAGGGTTAAACGCTTGGGTGCGGGAATGGTTAGGGTCAGGGTTAAGGTTCAAGGATAGGGTTAGTGTTAAGGGTTACGGGTAGGTTTAGGGTTCAGGGTTAGAGTTAGCATTAGGGCTTAAGGTTAGGATTAGGCGGTAGGTTAGATTTAGGGTTAGATCTAGGCGTTAGGGTAAGGGCTAGCGTTAGGGTTAAGAGATAGGGTTAGGTTTAATGGTTAGGATTAGGGTTAGGGTTTGGGGTGAAAGTAAGTGTTAGGGATTAGGTTTAAGGATCCAAGGTTAGGGTTATTTTTAGCTGTAGTGTTAGGGTTAGGGATAAGAGATCCCATTAGTATTAAGGGTCTTCCTTACTGTAGGGTTAAGGGTTAGGCTTAGAGTTAAAGGTTAAGGTTAGGGTCAGTGTTAAGATTTACGGTGAGGGTTAACGTTTAGGGTAAAGGTTAAGCGTTAGGGTTAGGGATTAGTGATTAGGGTTTTTGGTTAGTGTTAGGGTTAGCGGTTAGGAGTTAGTGTTTTATGAAGGGGTATGGTTAGAATTAGGATTGGGGTTAGAGTTAGGGTGAGGTATAGGGGTTAGGTTTAGGGGTTAGTTTTAGGGTAAAAGGATAGGATTAGGGTTACGGGTTGGGCTTTGGTTTAGGGTTAAGGTTTACTGCTAGGGTTACGGATAGGGTTGAGGGTTAGCTTTAGGGGTTCTCGTTAGGGTTAGGTGTTAGGTTAGTGTCAGGGTTAGGTCTAGTCGTGAGGGTAAGGTTTAGGGAGAGCTTTAAGAGCTAGGGTTAGGTTTAATGGTTAGGATTAGGATTAGGGGTTAGGGTTAGGGTAAGGCTTAGGGGTTAGGGTCAAGGGTTAGGGTCAAAGGTTAGGGATTTTGTTAGGCATAGCGTTGGGGTTAGAAGTAAGGGTTACTGTCAGTGTTAGGGTTGTAGGTAGGGTTACCGTTAGGGTTAGCGGTTTAGAATTAGGGTCAGGGATTAGGTGTCACAGTGATGACTAGGAGATAAGGTTAGAATTATGGGATAGGGGTTGTTCTCAGGAAATGTGTTATGCATTAACGTTAGGATAAGAGGTGAATGTTAGGCGCACGGTGAGGTTTACGTGTTAAGGGGAGAAATAGGAACAGGGTTGGGTGTTATGTTCAGGGTTAGGATTATCTGTTAAAGGTATTGTTTATGCTTAGCTCACGGGCCCTGTCTGCATTAGGCGGGCGGGGGGAGTTTAGGGGGCTGGGATTGTACCCGGGAACCCACTCTATCATACTCTGGGTATGGGCCCGTGGGTTTCATGCAGGACACAGTGGTAGAGCCTCCTTTCACCCAAGCATGGGAGGATGGCAGGCTTTTTAAACTCTAAGAAAGTAAGAAGTGTGAGAATGAGATTTAGGGTTGGATTATGGTTAGGGTTAAGGATGAAGTTTAGTGTTAGGGTGAGGGCTTAGGGTTAGGGATTAGGGTTAGGGTTAAAGGTTACTCTTAGGTTTAACGGTTACACTTTGGTTTAGGGTTGAGGTTTACGGTTAGGGTTAAGATGAGGGGTTAGGTTTTGGTACAGGGTTAGGGTTAAGTGTTAGGTTTAGTATTGAATATTAGGATTAGAGTTAGGATTAAAGGTTAGCGTGAGAGTTAACGCTTAGGGTTAAGGTTAAGAGTTAGGGTTTAGGGTTAGTGTTAGTTTTAGGGTTAGAGTTATGTGCTATGGTTTGTGTTAGAGGTTAGGGTTAGTTTTACTGGTGACGGTTAGGGTTACGTTTAGGGGTTAGCATTAGGGTTAGGGTTAAGGGATAGGATTAGGGTTAAGTGTTGGGCTTAGGGTTAGGGTTTAGTTTTAGGGTTATCATTAAGGCCTAGGGTTAGGGTCAGGGTTAAATGCTTGGGTGCGGGTAATGGTTAGGGTCAGGGTTAAGGTTCACGGAAAGGGTTAGTGTTAAGGGTTACGGGTAGGTTTACGGTTCAGGGTTACAGTTAGCATTAAGGCTTAAGGTTAGGATTAGGCGGTAGGTTAGATTTAGTGTTAGATCTAGGCGTTAGGGTAAGGGCTAGCGTTAGGGTTAAGAGATAGGGTTAGGTTTAATGCTTAGGATTAGGGTTAGGGTTTGGGGTGAAAGTAAGTGTTAGGGGTTAGGTTTAAGGATCAAAGGTTAGGGTTATTTTTAGCTGTAGTGTTAGGGTTAGGGATAAGGGATCCCATTAGCATTAAGGGTCTTCCTTACTGTAGGGTTAAGGGTTAGGCTTAGAGTTAAAGGTTAAGGTTAGGGTCAGTGTTAAGATTTACGGTGAGGGTTAACGGTTAGGGTAAAGGTTAAGCGTTAGGGTTAGGGATTAGTGATTAGGGTTTTTGGTTAGTGTTAGGGTTAGCGGTTAGGAGTAAGTGTTTTATGAAGGGGTATGGTTAGAATTAGGATTGGGGTTAGAGTTAGGATGAGGTATAGGGGTTAGGTTTAGGGGTTAGTTTTAGGGTAAAAGGATAGGATTAGGGTTACGGGTTGGGCTTTGGTTTAGGGTTAAGGTTTACTGCTAGGGTTACGGATAGGGTTCAGGGTTAGCTTTAGGGGTTCTGGTTAGGGTTAGGTGTTAGGTTAGTGTCAGGGTTAGGTCTAGTCGTGAGGGTAAGGTTTAGGGATAGCTTTAAGAGCTAGGGTTAGGTTTAATGGTTAGGATTAGGATTAGGTGTTAGGGTTAGGGTAAGGCTTAGGGGTTAGGGTCAAGGGTTAGGGTCAAAGGTTAGGGATTTTGTTAGGCATAGCGTTGGGGTTAGAAGTAATGGTTACTGTCAGTGTTAGGGTTGTAGGTAGGGTTACGGTTAGGGTTAGCGGTTTAGAATTAGAGTTAGGGATTAGGTGTCACAGTGATGACTAGGAGATAGGGTTAGAATTATGGGATAGGGGTTGTTCTCAGGAAATGGGTTATGCATTAACGTTAGGATAAGAGGTTAAAGTTAGGCGCACGGTGAGGTTTACGTGTTAAGGGGAGAAATAGGAACAGGGTTGGGTGTTATGTTCAGGGTTAGGGTTATCTGTTAAAGGTATTGTTTATGCTTAGCGCACGGGCCCTGTCTGCATTAGGCGGGCGGGGGGACTTTAGGGGGCTGGGATTGTACCCGGGAACCCACTCTATCATACTCTGGGTATGGGCCCGTGGGTTTCATGCAGGACACAGTGGTAGAGCCTCCTTTCACGCATGGCATGGGAGGATTGCAGGCTTTCTAAACTCTAAGAAAGCAAGAAGTCTGAGAATTAGATTTAGGGTTAGGATTCTGGTTAGGGTTAAGGATGAATTTTAGTGTTAGGGTGAGGGCTTAGGGTTAGGGATTAGGGTTATGGTTAAAGGTTACTCTTAAGTTTAGCGGTTACACTTTGGTTTAGGGTTGAGGTTTACGGTTAGGGTTAAGATGAGGGGTTAGGGTTAGGTACAGGGTTAGGGTTAAGTGTTAGGTTTAGGGTTGAAGATTAGGATTAGGGTTAGGATTAAAGTTTAGCGTGAGAGTTAACGCTTAGGGTTAAGGTTAAGAGTTAAGGTTTAGGGTTAGGTATAGGGTTAGGGTTAGTTTTAGGGTTAGAGTTATGTGCTATGGTTTGTGTTAGAGGTTAGGGTTAGGTTTACTGGTCACGGTTAGGGTTATGTTTAGGGGGTAGCATTAGGGTTAGGGTTAGGGTTAAGGGATAGGATTAGGGATAAGTGTTGGGCTTAGGGTTAGGGTTTAGTGTTAGGGTTAGCATTAAGGATTAGGGTTAGGCTCAGGGTTAAAAGCTTGGGTGCGGGTAATGGTTAGGGTCAGGGTTAAGGTTCACGGATAGGGTTAGTGTTAAGGGTTACGGGTAGGTTTAGGGTTCAGGGTTAGTGTTAGCATTAGGGCTTAAGGTTAGGATTAGGCGGTAGGTTAGATTTAGGGTTAGATCTAGGCGTTAGGGTAAGGGCTAGCGTTAGGGTTAAGAGATAGGGTTAGGTTTAATGCTTAGGATTAGGGTTAGGGTTTGGGGTTAAAGTAAGTGTTAGGGGTTAGGTTTAAGGATCCAAGGTTAGGGTTATTTTTAGCTGTAGTGTTAGGGTTAGGGATAAGGGATCCCATTAGCATTAAGGGTCTTCCTTCCTGTAGGGTTAAGGGTTAGGCTTAGAGTTCAAGGTTAAGGTTAGGGTCAGTGTTAAGATTTAGGGTGAGGGTTAACGGTTAGGGTAAAGGGTAAGCGTTAGGGTTAGGGATTAGTGATTAGGATTTCTGGTTAGTGTTAGGGTTAGCGGTTAGGAGTTAGTGTTTTATGAAGGGGTATGGTTAGAATTAGGATTGGGGTTAGAGTTAGGGTGAGGTATAGGGGTTAGGTTTAGGGGTTAGTTTTAGGGTAAAAGGATAGGATTAGGGTTACGGGTTGGGCTTCGGTTTAGGGTTAAAGTTTACTGCTGGGGTTAGGGATAGGGTTCAGGGTTAGCTTAAGGGGTTCTGGTTAGGGTTAGGTGTTAGGTTAGTGTCAGGGTTAGGTCTAGTCGTGAGGGTAAGGTTTAGGGTTAGCTTTAAGAGCTAGGGTTAGGTTTAATGGTTAGGATTAGGATTAGGGTTAAGGGTTAGGGTAAGGCTTAGGGGTTAGGGTGAAGGGTTAGGGTCAAGGGTTAGGGTTTTTGTTAGGCATAGCGTTGGGGTTAGAAGTAAGGGTTACTGTCAGTGTTAGGGTTGTAGGTAGGGTTACGGTTAGGGTTAGCGGTTCAGAAATAGGGTTAGGGATTAGGTGTCACAGTGATGACTAGGAGATAGGGTTAGAATTATGGGATAGGGGTTGTTCTCAGGAAATGGGTTATGCATTAACGTTAGGATAAGAGGTTAAAGTTAGGCGCACGGTGAGGTTTACGTGTTAAGGGGAGAAATAGGAACAGGGTTGGGTGTTATGTTCAGGGTTAGGGTTATCTGTTAAAGGTATTGTTTATGCTTAGCGCACGGGCCCTGTCTGCATTAGGCGGGCGGGGGGAGTTTAGGGGGCTGGGATTGTACCCGGGAACCCACTCTATCATACGCTGGGTATGGGCCCGTGGGTTTCATGCAGGACACAGTGGTAGAGCCTCCTTTCACGCATGGCATGGGAGGATTGCAGGCTTTCTAAACTCTAAGAAAGCAAGAAGTCTGAGAATTAGATTTAGGGTTAGAATTCTGGTTAGGGTTAAGGATGAAGTTTAGTGTTAGGGTGAGGGCTTAGGGTTAGGGATTAGGGTTAGGGTTAAAGGTTACTCTTAGGTTTAACGGTTACACTTTGGTTTAGGGTTGAGGTTTACGGTTAGGGTTAAGATGAGGGGTTAAGGTTTGGTACAGGGTTAGGGTTAAGTGTTAGGTTTAGGGTTGAAGATTAGGATTAGGGTTAGGATTAAAGGTTAGCGTGAGAGTTAACGCTTAGGGTTAAGGTTAAGAGTTAGGGTTTAGGGTTAGGGTTAGGGTTAGTTTTAGGGTTAGAGTTATGTGCTATGGTTTGTGTTAGGGGTTAGGGTTAGGTTTACTGGTCACGGTTAGGGTTACGTTTAGGGGTTAGCATTAGGGTTAAGGTTAGGTTTAGGGTTAAGGGATAGAATTAGGGTTAAGTGTTGGGCTTAGGGTTAGTGTTTAGTGTTAAGGTTAGCATTAAGGATTAGGGTTAGGGTCAGGGTTAAATGCTTGGGTGCGGGTAATGGTTAGGGTCACGGTTAAGGTTCACGGATAGGGTTAGTGTTAAGGGTTACGGGTAGGTTTAGGGTTCAGGGTTAGTGTTAGCATTAGGGCTTAAGGTTAGGATTAGGCGGTAGGTTAGATTTAGGGTTAGATCTAGGCGTTAGGGTAAGGGCTAGCGTTAGGGTTAAGAGATAGGGTTAGGTTTAATGCTTAGGATTAGGGTTAGGGTTTGGGGTTAAAGTAATTGTTAGGGGTTAGGTTTAAGGATCCAAGGTTAGGGTTATTTTTAGCTGTAGTGTTAGGGTTAGGGATAAGGGATCCCATTAGCATTAAGGGTCTTCCTTCCTGTAGGGTTAAGGGTTAGGCTTAGAGTTAAAGGTTAAGGTTAGGGTCAGGGTTAAGATTTAGGGTGAGGGTTAACGGTTAGGGTAAAGGTTAAGCGTTAGGGTTAGGGATTAGTGATTAGGGTTTTTGGTTAGTGTTAGGGTTAGCGGTTAGGAGTTAGTGTTTTATGAAGGGGTATGGTTAGAATTAGGATTGGGGTTAGAGTTAGGGTGAGGTATAGGGGTTAGGTTTAGGGGTTAGTTTTAGGGTAAAAGGATAGGATTAGGGTTACGGGTTGGGCTTAGGTTTAGGGTTAAAGTTTACTGCTGGGGTTAGGGATAGGGTTAAGGGTTAGCTTTAGGGGTTCTGGTTAGGGTTAGGTGTTAGGTTAGTGTCAGGGTTAGGTCTAGTCGTGAGGGTAAGGTTTAGGGTTAGCTTTAAGAGCTAGGGTTAGGTTTAATGGTTAGGATTAGGATTCGGGTTAAGGGTTAGGGTAAGTCTTAGGGGTTAGGGTGAAGGGTTAGGGTCAAGGGTTAGGGTTTTTGTTAGGCATAGCGTTGGGGTTAGAAGTAAGGGTTACTGTCAGTGTTAGGGTTGTAGGTAGGGTTACGGTTAGGGTTAGCAGTTTAGAATTAGGGTTAGGGATTAGGTGTCACAGTGATGACTAGGAGATAGGGTTAGTATTATGGGATGGGGTTGTTCTCAGGAAATGGGTTATGCATTAACGTTAGGATAAGAGGTTAAAGTTAGGCGCACGGGGAGGTTTACGTGTTAAGGGGAGAAATAGGAACAGGGTTGGGTGTTATGTTCAGGGTTAGGGTTATCTGTTAAAGGTATTGTTTATGCTTAGCGCACGGGCCCTGTCTGCATTAGGCGGGGGGGGGAGTTTAGGGGGCTGGGATTGTACCCGGGAACCCACTCTATCATACTCTGGGTATGGGCCCGTGGGTTTCATGCAGGACACAGTGGTAGAGCCTCCTTTCACGCATGGCATGGGAGGATTGCAGGCTTTCTAAATTCTAAGAAAGCAAGAAGTCTGAAAATTAGATTTAGGGATAGGATTCTGGTTAGGGTTAAGGATGAAGTTTAGTGTTAGGGTGAGGGCTTAGGGTTAGGGATTAGGGTTAGGGTTAAAGGTTACTCTTAGGTTTAATGGTTACACTTTGGTTTAGGGTTGAGGTTTACGGTTAGGGTTAAGATGAGGGGTTACGGTTTGGTACAGGGTTAGTGTTAAGTGTTAGGTTTAGGGTTAAAGATTAGGATTAGGGTTAGGATTAAAGGTTAGCGTGAGAGTTTACGCTTAGGGTTAAGGTTAAGAGTTAGGGTTTAGGGTTAGGGTTAGGGTTAGGGTTAGTTTTAGGGTTAGAGTTATGTGCTATGGTTTGTGTTAGAGGTTAGGGTTAGGTTTACTGGTCACGGTGAGGGTAAAGTTTCGGGGTTAGCATTAGGGTTAGTGTTAAGGGATAGGACTAGGGTTAAGTGTTGGGCTTAGGGTTAGGGTTTAGTGTTAGGGTTAGCATTAAGGATTAGGGGTAGAGTCAGGGTTAAACGCTTGGGTGCGGGAATGGTTAGGGTCAGGGTTAAGGTTCAAGGATAGGGTTAGTGTTAAGGGTTACGGGTAGGTTTAGGGTTCAGGGTTAGAGTTAGCATTAGGGCTTAAGGTTAGGATTAGGCGGTAGGTTAGATTTAGGGTTAGATCTAGGCGTTAGGGTAAGGGCTAGCGTTAGGGTTAAGAGATAGGGTTAGGTTTAATGGTTAGGATTAGGGTTAGGGTTTGGGGTGAAAGTAAGTGTTAGGGATTAGGTTTAAGGATCCAAGGTTAGGGTTATTTTTAGCTGTAGTGTTAGGGTTAGGGATAAGAGATCCCATTAGTATTAAGGGTCTTCCTTACTGTAGGGTTAAGGGTTAGGCTTAGAGTTAAAGGTTAAGGTTAGGGTCAGTGTTAAGATTTACGGTGAGGGTTAACGTTTAGGGTAAAGGTTAAGCGTTAGGGTTAGGGATTAGTGATTAGGGTTTTTGGTTAGTGTTAGGGTTAGCGGTTAGGAGTTAGTGTTTTATGAAGGGGTATGGTTAGAATTAGGATTGGGGTTAGAGTTAGGGTGAGGTATAGGGGTTAGGTTTAGGGGTTAGTTTTAGGGTAAAAGGATAGGATTAGGGTTACGGGTTGGGCTTTGGTTTAGGGTTAAGGTTTACTGCTAGGGTTACGGATAGGGTTGAGGGTTAGCTTTAGGGGTTCTCGTTAGGGTTAGGTGTTAGGTTAGTGTCAGGGTTAGGTCTAGTCGTGAGGGTAAGGTTTAGGGAGAGCTTTAAGAGCTAGGGTTAGGTTTAATGGTTAGGATTAGGATTAGGGGTTAGGGTTAGGGTAAGGCTTAGGGGTTAGGGTCAAGGGTTAGGGTCAAAGGTTAGGGATTTTGTTAGGCATAGCGTTGGGGTTAGAAGTAAGGGTTACTGTCAGTGTTAGGGTTGTAGGTAGGGTTACCGTTAGGGTTAGCGGTTTAGAATTAGGGTCAGGGATTAGGTGTCACAGTGATGACTAGGAGATAAGGTTAGAATTATGGGATAGGGGTTGTTCTCAGGAAATGTGTTATGCATTAACGTTAGGATAAGAGGTGAATGTTAGGCGCACGGTGAGGTTTACGTGTTAAGGGGAGAAATAGGAACAGGGTTGGGTGTTATGTTCAGGGTTAGGATTATCTGTTAAAGGTATTGTTTATGCTTAGCTCACGGGCCCTGTCTGCATTAGGCGGGCGGGGGGAGTTTAGGGGGCTGGGATTGTACCCGGGAACCCACTCTATCATACTCTGGGTATGGGCCCGTGGGTTTCATGCAGGACACAGTGGTAGAGCCTCCTTTCACCCAAGCATGGGAGGATGGCAGGCTTTTTAAACTCTAAGAAAGTAAGAAGTGTGAGAATGAGATTTAGGGTTGGATTATGGTTAGGGTTAAGGATGAAGTTTAGTGTTAGGGTGAGGGCTTAGGGTTAGGGATTAGGGTTAGGGTTAAAGGTTACTCTTAGGTTTAACGGTTACACTTTGGTTTAGGGTTGAGGTTTACGGTTAGGGTTAAGATGAGGGGTTAGGTTTTGGTACAGGGTTAGGGTTAAGTGTTAGGTTTAGTATTGAATATTAGGATTAGAGTTAGGATTAAAGGTTAGCGTGAGAGTTAACGCTTAGGGTTAAGGTTAAGAGTTAGGGTTTAGGGTTAGTGTTAGTTTTAGGGTTAGAGTTATGTGCTATGGTTTGTGTTAGAGGTTAGGGTTAGTTTTACTGGTGACGGTTAGGGTTACGTTTAGGGGTTAGCATTAGGGTTAGGGTTAAGGGATAGGATTAGGGTTAAGTGTTGGGCTTAGGGTTAGGGTTTAGTTTTAGGGTTATCATTAAGGCCTAGGGTTAGGGTCAGGGTTAAATGCTTGGGTGCGGGTAATGGTTAGGGTCAGGGTTAAGGTTCACGGAAAGGGTTAGTGTTAAGGGTTACGGGTAGGTTTACGGTTCAGGGTTACAGTTAGCATTAAGGCTTAAGGTTAGGATTAGGCGGTAGGTTAGATTTAGTGTTAGATCTAGGCGTTAGGGTAAGGGCTAGCGTTAGGGTTAAGAGATAGGGTTAGGTTTAATGCTTAGGATTAGGGTTAGGGTTTGGGGTGAAAGTAAGTGTTAGGGGTTAGGTTTAAGGATCAAAGGTTAGGGTTATTTTTAGCTGTAGTGTTAGGGTTAGGGATAAGGGATCCCATTAGCATTAAGGGTCTTCCTTACTGTAGGGTTAAGGGTTAGGCTTAGAGTTAAAGGTTAAGGTTAGGGTCAGTGTTAAGATTTACGGTGAGGGTTAACGGTTAGGGTAAAGGTTAAGCGTTAGGGTTAGGGATTAGTGATTAGGGTTTTTGGTTAGTGTTAGGGTTAGCGGTTAGGAGTAAGTGTTTTATGAAGGGGTATGGTTAGAATTAGGATTGGGGTTAGAGTTAGGATGAGGTATAGGGGTTAGGTTTAGGGGTTAGTTTTAGGGTAAAAGGATAGGATTAGGGTTACGGGTTGGGCTTTGGTTTAGGGTTAAGGTTTACTGCTAGGGTTACGGATAGGGTTCAGGGTTAGCTTTAGGGGTTCTGGTTAGGGTTAGGTGTTAGGTTAGTGTCAGGGTTAGGTCTAGTCGTGAGGGTAAGGTTTAGGGATAGCTTTAAGAGCTAGGGTTAGGTTTAATGGTTAGGATTAGGATTAGGTGTTAGGGTTAGGGTAAGGCTTAGGGGTTAGGGTCAAGGGTTAGGGTCAAAGGTTAGGGATTTTGTTAGGCATAGCGTTGGGGTTAGAAGTAATGGTTACTGTCAGTGTTAGGGTTGTAGGTAGGGTTACGGTTAGGGTTAGCGGTTTAGAATTAGAGTTAGGGATTAGGTGTCACAGTGATGACTAGGAGATAGGGTTAGAATTATGGGATAGGGGTTGTTCTCAGGAAATGGGTTATGCATTAACGTTAGGATAAGAGGTTAAAGTTAGGCGCACGGTGAGGTTTACGTGTTAAGGGGAGAAATAGGAACAGGGTTGGGTGTTATGTTCAGGGTTAGGGTTATCTGTTAAAGGTATTGTTTATGCTTAGCGCACGGGCCCTGTCTGCATTAGGCGGGCGGGGGGACTTTAGGGGGCTGGGATTGTACCCGGGAACCCACTCTATCATACTCTGGGTATGGGCCCGTGGGTTTCATGCAGGACACAGTGGTAGAGCCTCCTTTCACGCATGGCATGGGAGGATTGCAGGCTTTCTAAACTCTAAGAAAGCAAGAAGTCTGAGAATTAGATTTAGGGTTAGGATTCTGGTTAGGGTTAAGGATGAATTTTAGTGTTAGGGTGAGGGCTTAGGGTTAGGGATTAGGGTTATGGTTAAAGGTTACTCTTAAGTTTAGCGGTTACACTTTGGTTTAGGGTTGAGGTTTACGGTTAGGGTTAAGATGAGGGGTTAGGGTTAGGTACAGGGTTAGGGTTAAGTGTTAGGTTTAGGGTTGAAGATTAGGATTAGGGTTAGGATTAAAGTTTAGCGTGAGAGTTAACGCTTAGGGTTAAGGTTAAGAGTTAAGGTTTAGGGTTAGGTATAGGGTTAGGGTTAGTTTTAGGGTTAGAGTTATGTGCTATGGTTTGTGTTAGAGGTTAGGGTTAGGTTTACTGGTCACGGTTAGGGTTATGTTTAGGGGGTAGCATTAGGGTTAGGGTTAGGGTTAAGGGATAGGATTAGGGATAAGTGTTGGGCTTAGGGTTAGGGTTTAGTGTTAGGGTTAGCATTAAGGATTAGGGTTAGGCTCAGGGTTAAAAGCTTGGGTGCGGGTAATGGTTAGGGTCAGGGTTAAGGTTCACGGATAGGGTTAGTGTTAAGGGTTACGGGTAGGTTTAGGGTTCAGGGTTAGTGTTAGCATTAGGGCTTAAGGTTAGGATTAGGCGGTAGGTTAGATTTAGGGTTAGATCTAGGCGTTAGGGTAAGGGCTAGCGTTAGGGTTAAGAGATAGGGTTAGGTTTAATGCTTAGGATTAGGGTTAGGGTTTGGGGTTAAAGTAAGTGTTAGGGGTTAGGTTTAAGGATCCAAGGTTAGGGTTATTTTTAGCTGTAGTGTTAGGGTTAGGGATAAGGGATCCCATTAGCATTAAGGGTCTTCCTTCCTGTAGGGTTAAGGGTTAGGCTTAGAGTTCAAGGTTAAGGTTAGGGTCAGTGTTAAGATTTAGGGTGAGGGTTAACGGTTAGGGTAAAGGGTAAGCGTTAGGGTTAGGGATTAGTGATTAGGATTTCTGGTTAGTGTTAGGGTTAGCGGTTAGGAGTTAGTGTTTTATGAAGGGGTATGGTTAGAATTAGGATTGGGGTTAGAGTTAGGGTGAGGTATAGGGGTTAGGTTTAGGGGTTAGTTTTAGGGTAAAAGGATAGGATTAGGGTTACGGGTTGGGCTTCGGTTTAGGGTTAAAGTTTACTGCTGGGGTTAGGGATAGGGTTCAGGGTTAGCTTAAGGGGTTCTGGTTAGGGTTAGGTGTTAGGTTAGTGTCAGGGTTAGGTCTAGTCGTGAGGGTAAGGTTTAGGGTTAGCTTTAAGAGCTAGGGTTAGGTTTAATGGTTAGGATTAGGATTAGGGTTAAGGGTTAGGGTAAGGCTTAGGGGTTAGGGTGAAGGGTTAGGGTCAAGGGTTAGGGTTTTTGTTAGGCATAGCGTTGGGGTTAGAAGTAAGGGTTACTGTCAGTGTTAGGGTTGTAGGTAGGGTTACGGTTAGGGTTAGCGGTTCAGAAATAGGGTTAGGGATTAGGTGTCACAGTGATGACTAGGAGATAGGGTTAGAATTATGGGATAGGGGTTGTTCTCAGGAAATGGGTTATGCATTAACGTTAGGATAAGAGGTTAAAGTTAGGCGCACGGTGAGGTTTACGTGTTAAGGGGAGAAATAGGAACAGGGTTGGGTGTTATGTTCAGGGTTAGGGTTATCTGTTAAAGGTATTGTTTATGCTTAGCGCACGGGCCCTGTCTGCATTAGGCGGGCGGGGGGAGTTTAGGGGGCTGGGATTGTACCCGGGAACCCACTCTATCATACGCTGGGTATGGGCCCGTGGGTTTCATGCAGGACACAGTGGTAGAGCCTCCTTTCACGCATGGCATGGGAGGATTGCAGGCTTTCTAAACTCTAAGAAAGCAAGAAGTCTGAGAATTAGATTTAGGGTTAGAATTCTGGTTAGGGTTAAGGATGAAGTTTAGTGTTAGGGTGAGGGCTTAGGGTTAGGGATTAGGGTTAGGGTTAAAGGTTACTCTTAGGTTTAACGGTTACACTTTGGTTTAGGGTTGAGGTTTACGGTTAGGGTTAAGATGAGGGGTTAAGGTTTGGTACAGGGTTAGGGTTAAGTGTTAGGTTTAGGGTTGAAGATTAGGATTAGGGTTAGGATTAAAGGTTAGCGTGAGAGTTAACGCTTAGGGTTAAGGTTAAGAGTTAGGGTTTAGGGTTAGGGTTAGGGTTAGTTTTAGGGTTAGAGTTATGTGCTATGGTTTGTGTTAGGGGTTAGGGTTAGGTTTACTGGTCACGGTTAGGGTTACGTTTAGGGGTTAGCATTAGGGTTAAGGTTAGGTTTAGGGTTAAGGGATAGAATTAGGGTTAAGTGTTGGGCTTAGGGTTAGTGTTTAGTGTTAAGGTTAGCATTAAGGATTAGGGTTAGGGTCAGGGTTAAATGCTTGGGTGCGGGTAATGGTTAGGGTCACGGTTAAGGTTCACGGATAGGGTTAGTGTTAAGGGTTACGGGTAGGTTTAGGGTTCAGGGTTAGTGTTAGCATTAGGGCTTAAGGTTAGGATTAGGCGGTAGGTTAGATTTAGGGTTAGATCTAGGCGTTAGGGTAAGGGCTAGCGTTAGGGTTAAGAGATAGGGTTAGGTTTAATGCTTAGGATTAGGGTTAGGGTTTGGGGTTAAAGTAATTGTTAGGGGTTAGGTTTAAGGATCCAAGGTTAGGGTTATTTTTAGCTGTAGTGTTAGGGTTAGGGATAAGGGATCCCATTAGCATTAAGGGTCTTCCTTCCTGTAGGGTTAAGGGTTAGGCTTAGAGTTAAAGGTTAAGGTTAGGGTCAGGGTTAAGATTTAGGGTGAGGGTTAACGGTTAGGGTAAAGGTTAAGCGTTAGGGTTAGGGATTAGTGATTAGGGTTTTTGGTTAGTGTTAGGGTTAGCGGTTAGGAGTTAGTGTTTTATGAAGGGGTATGGTTAGAATTAGGATTGGGGTTAGAGTTAGGGTGAGGTATAGGGGTTAGGTTTAGGGGTTAGTTTTAGGGTAAAAGGATAGGATTAGGGTTACGGGTTGGGCTTAGGTTTAGGGTTAAAGTTTACTGCTGGGGTTAGGGATAGGGTTAAGGGTTAGCTTTAGGGGTTCTGGTTAGGGTTAGGTGTTAGGTTAGTGTCAGGGTTAGGTCTAGTCGTGAGGGTAAGGTTTAGGGTTAGCTTTAAGAGCTAGGGTTAGGTTTAATGGTTAGGATTAGGATTCGGGTTAAGGGTTAGGGTAAGTCTTAGGGGTTAGGGTGAAGGGTTAGGGTCAAGGGTTAGGGTTTTTGTTAGGCATAGCGTTGGGGTTAGAAGTAAGGGTTACTGTCAGTGTTAGGGTTGTAGGTAGGGTTACGGTTAGGGTTAGCAGTTTAGAATTAGGGTTAGGGATTAGGTGTCACAGTGATGACTAGGAGATAGGGTTAGTATTATGGGATGGGGTTGTTCTCAGGAAATGGGTTATGCATTAACGTTAGGATAAGAGGTTAAAGTTAGGCGCACGGGGAGGTTTACGTGTTAAGGGGAGAAATAGGAACAGGGTTGGGTGTTATGTTCAGGGTTAGGGTTATCTGTTAAAGGTATTGTTTATGCTTAGCGCACGGGCCCTGTCTGCATTAGGCGGGGGGGGGAGTTTAGGGGGCTGGGATTGTACCCGGGAACCCACTCTATCATACTCTGGGTATGGGCCCGTGGGTTTCATGCAGGACACAGTGGTAGAGCCTCCTTTCACGCATGGCATGGGAGGATTGCAGGCTTTCTAAATTCTAAGAAAGCAAGAAGTCTGAAAATTAGATTTAGGGATAGGATTCTGGTTAGGGTTAAGGATGAAGTTTAGTGTTAGGGTGAGGGCTTAGGGTTAGGGATTAGGGTTAGGGTTAAAGGTTACTCTTAGGTTTAATGGTTACACTTTGGTTTAGGGTTGAGGTTTACGGTTAGGGTTAAGATGAGGGGTTACGGTTTGGTACAGGGTTAGTGTTAAGTGTTAGGTTTAGGGTTAAAGATTAGGATTAGGGTTAGGATTAAAGGTTAGCGTGAGAGTTAACGCTTAGTGTTAAGGTTAAGAGTTAGGGGATAGGGTTAGGGTTAGGGTTAGTTTTAGGGTTAGAGTTATGTGCTATGGTTTGTGTTAGAGGTTAGGGTTAGGTTTACTGGTTACGGTTAGGGTTACATTTAGGGGTTAGCATTAGGGTTAGGCTTAGGGTTAAGTGATAGGAATAGGGATAAGTGTTGGGCTTAGGGTTAGGGTTTAGTGTTAGGGTTAGCATTAAGGATTAGGGTTAGGGTCAGGGTTAAATGCTTGGGTGCGGGTAATGGTTAGGGTCAGGGTTAAGGTTCACGGAAAGGGTTAGTGTTAAGGGTTACGGGTAGGTTTACGGTTCAGGGTTACAGTTAGCATTAAGGCTTAAGGTTAGGATTAGGCGGTTGGTTAGATTTAGTGTTAGATCTAGGCGTTAGGGTAAGGGCTAGCGTTAGGGTTAAGAGATAGGGTTAGGTTTAATGCTTAGGATTAGGGTTAGGGTTTGGGGTGAAAGTAAGTGTTAGGGGTTAGGTTTAAGGATCAAAGGTTAGGGTTATTTTTAGCTGTAGTGTTAGGGTTAGGGATAAGGGATCCCATTAGCATTAAGGGTCTTCCTTACTGTAGGGTTAAGGGTTAGGCTTAGAGTTAAAGGTTAAGGTTAGGGTCAGTGTTAAGATTTACGGTGAGGGTTAACGGTTAGGGTAAAGGTTAAGCGTTAGGGTTAGGGATTAGTGATTAGGGTTTTTGGTTAGTGTTAGGGTTAGCGGTTAGGAGTAAGTGTTTTATGAAGGGGTATGGTTAGAATTAGGATTGGGGTTAGAGTTAGGATGAGGTATAGGGGTTAGGTTTAGGGGTTAGTTTTAGGGTAAAAGGATAGGATTAGGGTTACGGGTTGGGCTTTGGTTTAGGGTTAAGGTTTACTGCTAGGGTTACGGATAGGGTTCAGGGTTAGCTTTAGGGGTTCTCGTTAGGGTTAGGTGTTAGGTTAGTGTCAGGGTTAGGTCTAGTCGTGAGGGTAAGGTTTAGGGATAGCTTTAAGAGCTAGGGTTAGGTTTAATGGTTAGGATTAGGATTAGGTGTTAGGGTTAGGGTAAGGCTTAGGGGTTAGGGTCAAGGGTTAGGGTCAAAGGTTAGGGATTTTGTTAGGCATAGCGTTGGGGTTAGAAGTAATGGTTACTGTCAGTGTTAGGGTTGTAGGTAGGGTTACGGTTAGGGTTAGCGGTTTAGAATTAGAGTTAGGGATTAGGTGTCACAGTGATGACTAGGAGATAGGGTTAGAATTATGGGATAGGGGTTGTTCTCAGGAAATGGGTTATGCATTAACGTTAGGATAAGAGGTTAAAGTTAGGCGCACGGTGAGGTTTACGTGTTAAGGGGAGAAATAGGAACAGGGTTGGGTGTTATGTTCAGGGTTAGGGTTATCTGTTAAAGGTATTGTTTATGCTTAGCGCACGGGCCCTGTCTGCATTAGGCGGGCGGGGGGACTTTAGGGGGCTGGGATTGTACCCGGGAACCCACTCTATCATACTCTGGGTATGGGCCCGTGGGTTTCATGCAGGACACAGTGGTAGAGCCTCCTTTCACGCATGGCATGGGAGGATTGCAGGCTTTCTAAACTCTAAGAAAGCAAGAAGTCTGAGAATTAGATTTAGGGTTAGGATTCTGGTTAGGGTTAAGGATGAATTTTAGTGTTAGGGTGAGGGCTTAGGGTTAGGGATTAGGGTTATGGTTAAAGGTTACTCTTAAGTTTAGCGGTTACACTTTGGTTTAGGGTTGAGGTTTACGGTTAGGGTTAAGATGAGGGGTTAGGGTTAGGTACAGGGTTAGGGTTAAGTGTTAGGTTTAGGGTTGAAGATTAGGATTAGGGTTAGGATTAAAGTTTAGCGTGAGAGTTAACGCTTAGGGTTAAGGTTAAGAGTTAAGGTTTAGGGTTAGGTATAGGGTTAGGGTTAGTTTTAGGGTTAGAGTTATGTGCTATGGTTTGTGTTAGAGGTTAGGGTTAGGTTTACTGGTCACGGTTAGGGTTATGTTTAGGGGGTAGCATTAGGGTTAGGGTTAGGGTTAAGGGATAGGATTAGGGATAAGTGTTGGGCTTAGGGTTAGGGTTTAGTGTTAGGGTTAGCATTAAGGATTAGGGTTAGGCTCAGGGTTAAAAGCTTGGGTGCGGGTAATGGTTAGGGTCAGGGTTAAGGTTCACGGATAGGGTTAGTGTTAAGGGTTACGGGTAGGTTTAGGGTTCAGGGTTAGTGTTAGCATTAGGGCTTAAGGTTAGGATTAGGCGGTAGGTTAGATTTAGGGTTAGATCTAGGCGTTAGGGTAAGGGCTAGCGTTAGGGTTAAGAGATAGGGTTAGGTTTAATGCTTAGGATTAGGGTTAGGGTTTGGGGTTAAAGTAAGTGTTAGGGGTTAGGTTTAAGGATCCAAGGTTAGGGTTATTTTTAGCTGTAGTGTTAGGGTTAGGGATAAGGGATCCCATTAGCATTAAGGGTCTTCCTTCCTGTAGGGTTAAGGGTTAGGCTTAGAGTTCAAGGTTAAGGTTAGGGTCAGTGTTAAGATTTAGGGTGAGGGTTAACGGTTAGGGTAAAGGGTAAGCGTTAGGGTTAGGGATTAGTGATTAGGATTTCTGGTTAGTGTTAGGGTTAGCGGTTAGGAGTTAGTGTTTTATGAAGGGGTATGGTTAGAATTAGGATTGGGGTTAGAGTTAGGGTGAGGTATAGGGGTTAGGTTTAGGGGTTAGTTTTAGGGTAAAAGGATAGGATTAGGGTTACGGGTTGGGCTTCGGTTTAGGGTTAAAGTTTACTGCTGGGGTTAGGGATAGGGTTCAGGGTTAGCTTAAGGGGTTCTGGTTAGGGTTAGGTGTTAGGTTAGTGTCAGGGTTAGGTCTAGTCGTGAGGGTAAGGTTTAGGGTTAGCTTTAAGAGCTAGGGTTAGGTTTAATGGTTAGGATTAGGATTAGGGTTAAGGGTTAGGGTAAGGCTTAGGGGTTAGGGTGAAGGGTTAGGGTCAAGGGTTAGGGTTTTTGTTAGGCATAGCGTTGGGGTTAGAAGTAAGGGTTACTGTCAGTGTTAGGGTTGTAGGTAGGGTTACGGTTAGGGTTAGCGGTTCAGAAATAGGGTTAGGGATTAGGTGTCACAGTGATGACTAGGAGATAGGGTTAGAATTATGGGATAGGGGTTGTTCTCAGGAAATGGGTTATGCATTAACGTTAGGATAAGAGGTTAAAGTTAGGCGCACGGTGAGGTTTACGTGTTAAGGGGAGAAATAGGAACAGGGTTGGGTGTTATGTTCAGGGTTAGGGTTATCTGTTAAAGGTATTGTTTATGCTTAGCGCACGGGCCCTGTCTGCATTAGGCGGGCGGGGGGAGTTTAGGGGGCTGGGATTGTACCCGGGAACCCACTCTATCATACGCTGGGTATGGGCCCGTGGGTTTCATGCAGGACACAGTGGTAGAGCCTCCTTTCACGCATGGCATGGGAGGATTGCAGGCTTTCTAAACTCTAAGAAAGCAAGAAGTCTGAGAATTAGATTTAGGGTTAGAATTCTGGTTAGGGTTAAGGATGAAGTTTAGTGTTAGGGTGAGGGCTTAGGGTTAGGGATTAGGGTTAGGGTTAAAGGTTACTCTTAGGTTTAACGGTTACACTTTGGTTTAGGGTTGAGGTTTACGGTTAGGGTTAAGATGAGGGGTTAAGGTTTGGTACAGGGTTAGGGTTAAGTGTTAGGTTTAGGGTTGAAGATTAGGATTAGGGTTAGGATTAAAGGTTAGCGTGAGAGTTAACGCTTAGGGTTAAGGTTAAGAGTTAGGGTTTAGGGTTAGGGTTAGGGTTAGTTTTAGGGTTAGAGTTATGTGCTATGGTTTGTGTTAGGGGTTAGGGTTAGGTTTACTGGTCACGGTTAGGGTTACGTTTAGGGGTTAGCATTAGGGTTAAGGTTAGGTTTAGGGTTAAGGGATAGAATTAGGGTTAAGTGTTGGGCTTAGGGTTAGTGTTTAGTGTTAAGGTTAGCATTAAGGATTAGGGTTAGGGTCAGGGTTAAATGCTTGGGTGCGGGTAATGGTTAGGGTCACGGTTAAGGTTCACGGATAGGGTTAGTGTTAAGGGTTACGGGTAGGTTTAGGGTTCAGGGTTAGTGTTAGCATTAGGGCTTAAGGTTAGGATTAGGCGGTAGGTTAGATTTAGGGTTAGATCTAGGCGTTAGGGTAAGGGCTAGCGTTAGGGTTAAGAGATAGGGTTAGGTTTAATGCTTAGGATTAGGGTTAGGGTTTGGGGTTAAAGTAATTGTTAGGGGTTAGGTTTAAGGATCCAAGGTTAGGGTTATTTTTAGCTGTAGTGTTAGGGTTAGGGATAAGGGATCCCATTAGCATTAAGGGTCTTCCTTCCTGTAGGGTTAAGGGTTAGGCTTAGAGTTAAAGGTTAAGGTTAGGGTCAGGGTTAAGATTTAGGGTGAGGGTTAACGGTTAGGGTAAAGGTTAAGCGTTAGGGTTAGGGATTAGTGATTAGGGTTTTTGGTTAGTGTTAGGGTTAGCGGTTAGGAGTTAGTGTTTTATGAAGGGGTATGGTTAGAATTAGGATTGGGGTTAGAGTTAGGGTGAGGTATAGGGGTTAGGTTTAGGGGTTAGTTTTAGGGTAAAAGGATAGGATTAGGGTTACGGGTTGGGCTTAGGTTTAGGGTTAAAGTTTACTGCTGGGGTTAGGGATAGGGTTAAGGGTTAGCTTTAGGGGTTCTGGTTAGGGTTAGGTGTTAGGTTAGTGTCAGGGTTAGGTCTAGTCGTGAGGGTAAGGTTTAGGGTTAGCTTTAAGAGCTAGGGTTAGGTTTAATGGTTAGGATTAGGATTCGGGTTAAGGGTTAGGGTAAGTCTTAGGGGTTAGGGTGAAGGGTTAGGGTCAAGGGTTAGGGTTTTTGTTAGGCATAGCGTTGGGGTTAGAAGTAAGGGTTACTGTCAGTGTTAGGGTTGTAGGTAGGGTTACGGTTAGGGTTAGCAGTTTAGAATTAGGGTTAGGGATTAGGTGTCACAGTGATGACTAGGAGATAGGGTTAGTATTATGGGATGGGGTTGTTCTCAGGAAATGGGTTATGCATTAACGTTAGGATAAGAGGTTAAAGTTAGGCGCACGGTGAGGTTTACGTGTTAAGGGGAGAAATAGGAACAGGGTTGGGTGTTATGTTCAGGGTTAGGGTTATCTGTTAAAGGTATTGTTTATGCTTAGCGCACGGGCCCTGTCTGCATTAGGCGGGGGGGGGAGTTTAGGGGGCTGGGATTGTACCCGGGAACCCACTCTATCATACTCTGGGTATGGGCCCGTGGGTTTCATGCAGGACACAGTGGTAGAGCCTCCTTTCACGCATGGCATGGGAGGATTGCAGGCTTTCTAAATTCTAAGAAAGCAAGAAGTCTGAAAATTAGATTTAGGGTTAGGATTCTGGTTAGGGTTAAGGATGAAGTTTAGTGTTAGGGTGAGGGCTTAGGGTTAGGGATTAGGGTTAGGGTTAAAGGTTACTCTTAGGTTTAATGGTTACACTTTGGTTTAGGGTTGAGGTTTACGGTTAGGGTTAAGATGAGGGGTTACGGTTTGGTACAGGGTTAGTGTTAAGTGTTAGGTTTAGGGTTAAAGATTAGGATTAGGGTTAGGATTAAAGGTTAGCGTGAGAGTTAACGCTTAGTGTTAAGGTTAAGAGTTAGGGGATAGGGTTAGGGTTAGGGTTAGTTTTAGGGTTAGAGTTATGTGCTATGGTTTGTGTTAGAGGTTAGGGTTAGGTTTACTGGTCACGGTTAGGGTTACGTTTAGGGGTTAGCATTAGGGTTAGGGTTAGGGTTAAGGGATAGGATTAGGGTTAAGTGTTGGGCTTAGGGTTAGTGTTTAGTGTTAAGGTTAGCATTAAGTATTAGGGTTACGGTCAGGGTTAAATGCTTGGGTGCGGGTCATGGTTAGGGTCCGGGTTTAGGTTCACGGATAGGGTTAGTGTTAAGGGTTACGGGTAGGTTTAGGGTTCAGGGTTAGTGTTACCATTAGGGCTTAAGGTTAGGATTAGGCGGTATGTTAGATTTAGGGTTAGATCTAGGCGTTAGGGTAAGGGCTAGCGTTAGGATTAAGAGATAGGGTTAGGTTTAATGCTTAGGATTAGGGTTAGGGTTTGGGGTTAAAGTAAGTGTTAGGGGTTAGGTTTGAGGATCAAAGGTTAGGGTTATTTTTAGCTGTAGTGTTAGGGTTAGGGATAAGGGATCCCATTAGCATTAAGGGTCTTCCTTACTGTAGGGTTAAGGGTTAGGTTAGAGTTAAAGGTTAAGGTTAGGGTCAGTGTTAAGATTTAGGGTGAGTGTTAACGGTTAGGGTAAAGGTTAAGCGTTAGGGTTAGGGATTAGTGATTAGGGTTTTTGGTTAGTGTTAGGGTTAGCGGTTAGGAGTTAGTGTTTTATGAAGGGGTATGGTTAGAATTAGGATTGGGGTTAGAGTTAGGGTGAGGTATAGGGGTTAGGTTTAGGGGTTAGTTTTAGGGTAAAAGGATAGGATTAGGGTTACGGGTTGGGGTTAGGTTTAGGGTTAAAGTTTACTGCTGGGGTTAGGGATAGGGTTCAGGGTTAGCTTTAGGGGTTCTGGTTAGGGTTAGGTGTTAGGTTAGTGTCAGGGTTAGGTCTAGTCGTGAGGGTAAGGTTTAGGGTTAGCTTTAAGAGCTAGGGTTAGGTTTAATGGTTAGGATTAGGATTACGGTTAAGGGTTAGGGTAAGGCTTAGGGGTTAGGGTGAAGGGTTAGGGTCAAGGGTTAGGGTTTTTGTTAGGCATAGCGTTGGGGTTAGAAGTAAGGGTTACTGTCAGTGTTAGGGTTGTAGGTAGGGTTACGGTTAGGGTTAGCGGTTCAGAAATAGGGTTAGGGATTAGGTGTCACAGTGATGACTAGGAGATAGGGTTAGAATTGTGGGATGGGGTTGTTCTCAGGAAATGGGTTATGCATTAACGTTAGGATAAGAGTTTAAAGTTAGGCGCACGGTGAGGTTTACGTGTTAAGGGGAGAAATAGGAACAGGGTTGGGTGTTATGTTCAGGGTTAGGGTTATCTGTTAAAGGTATTGTTTATGCTAAGCGCACGGGCCCTGTCTGCATTAGGCGGGGGGGGGAGTTTAGGGGGCTGGGATTGTACCCGGGAACCCACTCTATCATACGCTGGGTATGGGCCCGTGGGTTTCATGCAGGACACAGTGGTAGAGCCTCCTTTCACGCATGGCATGGGAGGATTGCAGGCTTTCTAAACTCTAAGAAAGCAAGAAGTCTGAGAATTAGATTTAGGGTTAGAATTCTGGTTAGGGTTAAGGATGAAGTTTAGTGTTAGGGTTAGGGCTTAGGGTTAGGGATTAGGGTGAGGGTTAAAGGTTACTCTTAGGTTTAACGGTTACACTTAGGTTTAGGGTTGAGGTTTACGGTTAGGGTTAAGATGAGGGGTTAAGGTTTGGTACAGGGTTAGGGTTAAGTGTTAGGTTTAGGGTTGAAGATTAGGATTAGGGTTAGGATTAAAGGTTAGCGTGAGAGTTAACGCTTAGTGTTAAGGTTAAGAGTTAGGGTTTAGGGTTAGGGTTAGGGTTAGTTTTAGGGTTAGAGTTATGTGCTATGGTTTGTGTTAGAGGTTTGGGTTAGGTTTACTGGTCACGGTTAGGGTTAAGTTTAGGGGGTAGCATTAGGGTAGGGGTAGGGTTAAGCGATAGGATTAGGGTTAAGTGTTGGACTTAGGGTTAGGGATTAGTGTTAGGTTTATCATTAAGGATTAGGGTAAGAATCAGGGTTAAATGCTTGGGTGCGGGTAATGGTTAGGGTTAGGGTTAAGGTTCACGGATAGGGTTAGTGTTAAGGGTTATGGGTAGGTTTAGGGTTCAGGGTTAGTGTTAGCTTTAGGACTTAAAATTAGGATTAGGCGGTAGGTTAGATTTAGGGTTAGATCTAGGCGTTAGGGTAAGGGCTAGCGTTAGGGTTAAGAGATAGGGTTAGGTTTAATGCTTAGGATTAGGGTTAGGGTTTGGGGTTAAAGTAAGTGTTAGGGGTTAGGTTTAAGGATCCAAGGTTAGGGTAATTTTTAGCTGTAGTGTTAGGGTTAGGGATAAGGGATCCCATTAGCATTAAGGGTCATCCTTACTGTAGGGTTAAGGGTTAGGCTTAGAGTTAAAGGTTAATGTTAGGGTCAGTGTTAAGATTTAGGGTGAGGGTTAACGGTTAGGGTAAAGGTTAAGCGTTAGGGTTAGGGATTAGTGATTAGGGTTTTGGTTAGTGTTAGGGTTAGCGGTTAGGAGTTAGTGTTTTATGAAGGGGTATGGTTAGAATTAGGATTGGGGTTAGAGTTAGGGTGAGGTATAGGGGTTAGGTTTAGGGGTTAGTTTTAGGGAAAAAGGACAGGATTAGGGTTACGGGTTGGGGTTAGTTTTAGGGTTAAAGTTTACTGCTAGGGTTAGGGATAGGCTTCAGGGTTAGCTTTAGGGGTTCTGGTTAGGGTTAGGTGTTAGGTTAGTGTCAGGGTTAGGTCTAGTCGTGAGGGTAAGGTTTAGGGTTAGCTTTAAGAACTAGGGTTAGGTTTAATGGTTACGATTAGGATTAGGGTTAAGGGTTAGGGTAAGGCTTAGGGGTTAGGGTGAATGGTTAGGGTCAAGGGTTAGGGTTTTTGTTAGGCATAGCGTTGAGGTTAGAAGTAAGGGTTACTGTCAGTGTTAGGGTTGTAGGTAGGGTTACGGTTAGGGTTAGCGGTTTAGAATTAGGGTTAGGGATTAGGTGTCACAGTGATGACTAGGAGATAGGGTTAGAATTATGGGATAGGGGTTGTTCTCAGGAAATGGGTTATGCATTAACGTTAGGATAAGAGGTTAAAGTTAGGCGCACGGTGAGGTTTACGTGTTAAGGGGAGAAATAGGAACAGGGTTGGGTGTTATGTTCAGGGTTAGGGTTATCTGTTAAAGGTTTTGTTTATGCTTAGCGCACGGGCCCTGTCTGCATTAGGCGGGCGGGGCGAGTTTAGGGGGCCGGGATTGTACCCGGGAACCCACTCTATCATACTCTGGGTATGGGCCCGTGGGTTTCATGCAGGACACAGTGGTAGAGCCTCCTTTCACGCATGGCATGGGAGGATTGCAGGCTTTCTAAACTCTAAGAAAGCAAGAAGTCTGAGAATTAGATTTAGGGTTAGGATTCTGGTTAGGGTTAAGGATGAAGTTTAGTGTTAGGGTGAGGGCTTAGGGTTAGGGATTAGGGTTATGGTTAAATGTTACTCTTAAGTTTAGCGGTTACACTTTGGTTTAGGGTTGAGGTTTACGGTTAGGGTTAAGATGAGGGGTTAGGGTTTGTTACAGGGTTAGGGTTAAGTGTTAGGTTTAGGGTTGAAGATTAGGATTAGGGTTAGGATTAAAGGTTAGCGTGAGAGTTAACGCTTAGGGTTAAGGTTAAGAGTTAAGGTTTAGGGTTAGGTTTAGGGTTAGGGTTAGTTTTAGGGTTAGAGTTATGTGCTATGGTTTGTGTTAGAGGTTAGGGTTAGGTTTACTGGTCACGGTTAGGGTTAAGTTTAGGGGGTAGCATTAGGGTTAGGGTTAGGGTTAAGGGATAGGATTAGGGATAAGTGTTGGGCTTAGGGTTAGGGTTTAGTGTTAGGGTTAGCATTAAGGATTAGGGTTAGGGTCAGGGTTAAAAGCTTGGGTGCGGGTAATGGTTAGGGTCAGGGTTAAGGTTCACGGATAGGGTTAGTGTTAAGGGTTACGGGTAGGTTTAGGGTTCAGGGTTAGAGTTAGCATTAGGGCTTAAGTTTAGGATTAGGCGGTAGGTTAGATTTAGGGTTAGATCTAGGCGTTAGGGTAAGGGCTAGCGTTAGGGTTATGAGATAGGGTTAGGTTTAATGCTTAGGATTAGGGTTAGGGTTTGGGGTTAAAGTAAGTGTTAGGGGTTAGATTTAAGGATCAAAGGTTAGGGTTATTTTTAGCTGTAGTGTTAGGGTTAGGGATAAGGGATCCCATTAGCATTAAGGGTCTTCCTTACTGTAGGGTTAAGGGTTAGGCTTAGAGTTAAAGGTTAAGGTTAGGGTCAGTGTTAAGATTTAGGGTGAGGGTTAACGGTTAGGGTAAAGGTTAAGCGTTAGGGTTAGGGATTAGTGATTAGGGTTTTTGGTTAGTGTTAGGGTTAGCGGTTAGGGGTTAGTGTTTTATGAAGGGGTATGGTTAGAATTAGGATTGGGGTTAGAGTTAGGGTGAGGTATAGGGGTTGGTTTAGGGGTTAGTTTTAGGGTAAAAGGATAGGATTAGGGTTACGGGTTGGGCTTAGGTTTAGGGTTAAAGTTTACTGCTGGGGTTAGGGATAGGGTTCAGGGTTAGCTTTAGGGGTTCTGGTTAGGGTTAGGTGTTAGGTTAGTGTCAGGGTTAGGTCTAGTCGTGAGGGTAAGGTTTAGGGTTAGCTTTGAGAGCTAGGGTTAGGTTTAATGGTTAGGATTAGGATTCGGGTTAAGGGTTAGGGTAAGTCTTAGGGGTTAGGGTGAAGGGTTAGGGTCAAGGGTTAGGGTTTTTGTTAGGCATAGCGTTGGGGTTAGAAGTAAGGGTTACTGTCAGTGTTAGGGTTGTAGGTAGGGTTCCGGTTAGGGTTAGCGGTTTAGAATTAGGGTTAGGGATTAGGTGTCACAGTGATGACTAGGAGATAGGGTTAGAATTATGGGATAGGGTTTGTTCTCAGGAAATGGGTTATGCATTAACGTTAGGATAAGAGGTTAAAGTTAGGCGCACGGTGAGGTTTACGTGTTAAGGGGAGAAATAGGAACAGGGTTGGGTGTTATGTTCAGGGTTAGGGTTATCTGTTAAAGGTATTGTTTATGCTTAGCGCACGGGCCCTGTCTGCATTAGGCGGGCGGGGGGAGTTTAGAGGGCTGGGAATGTACCCGGGAACCCACTCTATCATACTCTGGGTATGGGCCCGTGGGTTTCATGCAGGATACAGTGGTAGAGCCTCCTTTCACGCATGGCATGAGAAGATTGCAGGCATTCTAAACTCTAAGAAAGGAAGAAGTCTGAGAATTAGATTTAGGGTTAGGATTCTGGTTAGGGTTAAGGATGAAGTTTAGTGTTAGGGTGAGGGCTTAGGTTTAGGGATTAGGGTTAGGGTTAAAGGTTACTCTTAGGTTTAACGGTTACACATTGGTTTAGGGTTGAGGTTTACGGTTAGGGTTAAGATGAGGGGTTAGGGTTTGGTACAGGGTTAGGGTTAAGTGTTAGGTTTAGGGTTGAAGATTAGGATTAGGGTTAGGATTAAAGGTTAGCGTGAGAGTTAACGCTTAGTGTTAAGGTTATGAGTTAGGGGTTAGGGTTAGGGTTAGGGTTAGTTTTAGGGTTAGAGTTATGTGCTATAGTTTGTGTTAGAGGTTAGGGTTAGGTTTACTGGTCACGGTTAGGGTTACGTTTAGGGGTTAGCATTAGGGTTAGAGTTAGGGTTAAGGGATAGGATTAGGGTTAAGTGTTGGGCTTAGGGTTAGGGTTATCATTAAGGATTAGGGTTAGGGTCAGGGTTAAATGCTTGGGTGCGGGTAATGGTTAGGGTCAGGGTTAAGGTTCACGGATAGGGTTAGTGTTAAGTGTTACGCGTAGGTTTAGGGTTCAGGGTTAGTGTTAGCATTAGGGCTTAAGGTTAGGATTAGGCGGTAGGTTAGATTTAGGGTTAGATGTAGGCGTTAGGGTAAGGGCTAGCGTTCGGGTTAAGAGATAGGGTTAGGTTTAATGCTTAGGATTAGGGTTAGGGTTTGGGGTTAAAGTAAGTGTTAGGGGTTAGGTTTAAGGATCCAAGGTTAGGGTTATTTTTAGCTGTAGTGTTAGGGTTAGGGATAAGGGATCCCATTAGCATTAAGGGTCTTCCTTACTGTAGGGTTAAGGGTTAGGCTTACAGTTAAAGGTTAAGGTTAGGGTAAGTGTTAAGATTTAGGGTTAGGGTTAACGGTTAGGGTAAAGGTTAAGCGTTAGGGTTAGGGATTAGTGATTAGGGTTTTTGGTTAGTGTTCGGGTTAGCGGTTAGGAGTTAGTGTTTTATGAAGGGGTATGGTTAGAATTAGGATTGCGGTTAGAGTTAGGGTGAGGTATAGGGGTTAGGTTTAGGGGTTAGTTTTAGGGTAAAAGGATAGGATTAGGGTTACGGGTTGGGCTTAGGTTTAGGGTTAAAGTTTACTGCTTGGGTTAGGGATAGGGTTCAGGGTTAGCTTTAGGGGTTCTGGTTAGGGTTAGGTGTTAGGTTAGTGTCAGGGTTAGGTCTAGTCGTGAGGGTAAGGTTTAGGGTTAGCTTTAAGAGCTAGGGTTAGGTTTAATGGTTAGGATTAGGATTAGGGTTAAGGGTTAGGGTAAGGCTTAGGGGTTAGGGTGAAGGGTTAGGGTCAAGGGTTACGGTTTTTGTTAGGCATAGCGTTGGGTTTAGAAGTAAGGTTTACACTCAGTGTTGGGTTGTAGGTACGGTTACGGTTAGGGTTAGCGGTTTAGAATTAGGGTTAGGGATTAGGTGTCACAGTAATGACTAGGAGATAGGGTTAGAATTATGGGATAGGGGTTGTTCTCAGGAAATGGGTTATGCATTAACGTTAGGATAAGAGGTTAATGTTAGGCGCACGGTGAGGTTTACGTGTTAAGGGGAGAAATAGGAACAGGGTTGGGTGTTATGCTCAGGGTTAGGGTTATCTGTTAAAGGTATTGTTTATGCTTAGCGCACGGGCCCTGTCTGAATTAGCGGGCGGGGGAAGCATAGGGGGCTGGGATTGTACCCGGAAACCCACTCTATCATACTCTGGGTATGGGCCCATGGGTTTCATGCAGGACACAGTGGTAGAGCCTCCTTTCACGCATGGCATGGGAGGATTGCAGGCTTTCTAAACTCTAAGAAAGCAAGAAGTCTGAGAATTAGATTTAGGGTTAGGATTCTGGTTAGGGTTAAGGATGAAGTTTAGTGTTAGGGTGAGGGCTTAGGGTTAGGGATTAGGGTTAGTGTGAAAGGTTACTGTTAGGTTTAACGGTTACACTTTGCCTTAGGGTTGAGGTTTACGGTTAGGGTTAAGATGAGGGGTTAGGGTTTGGTACAGGGTTAGGGTTAAGTGTTAGGTTTAGGGTTGAAGATTAGGATTAGGGTTAGGATTAAAGGTTAGTGTGAGAGTTAACGCTTAGGGATAAGGTTAAGAGTTAGGGTTCAGGGTTAGGGTTAGGGTTAGTTTTAGGGTTAGAGTTATGTGCTATGGTTTGTGTTAGAGGTGTGGGTTAGGTTTACTGGTAACGGTTAGGGTTACGTTTAGGGGTTAGCATTAGGGTTAGGGTTAGGGTTAAGGGATAGGATTACGGTTAAGTGTTGGGCTTAGGGTTAGGGTTCAGTGTTAAGGTTAGCATTAAGGATTAGGGTTAGGGTCAGGGTTAAATGCTTGGGTGAGGGTAATGGTTAGGGTCAGGGTTTAGGTTCACGGATAGGGTTAGTGTTAAGGGTTACGGGTAGGTTTAGGGTTCAGGGTTAGTGTTAGCATTAGGGTTTAAGGTTAGGATTAGGCGGTAGGTTAGATTTAGGGTTAGATGTAGGCGTTAGGGTAAGGGCTAGCGTTCGGGTTAAGAGATAGGGTTAGGTTTAATGCTTAGGATTAGGGTTAGGGTTTGGGGTTAAAGTAAGTGTTAGGGGTTAGGTTTAAGGATCCAAGGTTAGGGTTATTTTTAGCTGTAGTGTTAGGGTTAGGGATAAGGGATCCCATTAGCATTAAGGGTCTTCCTTCCTGTAGGGTTAAGGGTTAGGCTTAGAGTTAAAGGTTAAGGTTAGGGTCAGTGTTAAGATTTAGGGTGAGGGTTAACGGTTAGGGTAAAGGTTAAGCGTTAGGGTTAGGGCTTAGTGATTAGGGGTTTTGGTTAGTGTTCGGGTTAGCGGTTAGGAGTTAGTGTTTTATGAAGGGGTATGGTTAGAATTAGGATTGGGGTTAGAGTTAGGGTGAGGTATAGGGGTTAGGTTTAGGGGTTAGTTTTAGGGTAAAAGGATAGGATTAGGGTTACGGGTTGGGCTTAGGTTTAGGGTTAAAGTTTACTGCTAGGGTTAGGGATAGGCTTCAGGGTTAGCTTTAGGTGTTCTGGTAAGGGTTAGGTGTTAGGTTAGTGTCAGGGTTAGGTCTAGTCGTGAGGGTAAGGTTTAGGATTAGCTTTAAGAGCTAGGGTTAGGTTTAATGGTTAGGATTAGGATTAGGGTTAAGGGTTAGGGTAAGGCTTAGCGGTTAGGGTGAAGGGTTAGTGTCAATGGTTAGGATTTTTGTTAGGCATAGCGTTGGGGTTAGAAGTAAGGGTTACTGTCAGTGTTAGGGTTTTAGGTAGGGTTACGGTTAGGGTTAGTGGTTTAGAATTAGGGTTAGGGATTAGGTGTCACAGTGATGACTAGGAGATAGGGTTAGAATTATGGGATAGGGGTTGTTCTCAGGAAATGGGTTATGCATTAACGTTAGGATAAGAGGTTAAAGTTAGGCGTACGGTGAGGTTTACGTGTTAAGGGGAGAAATAGGAACAGGGTTGGGTGTTATGTTCAGGGTTAGGGTTATCCGTTAAAGGTATTGTTTATGCTTAGCGCACGGGCCCTGTCTGCATTAGGCGGGCGGGGGGAGTTTAGGGGGCTGGGATTGTACCCGGGAACCCACTCTATCATACTCTGGGTATGGGCCCGTGGGTTTCATGCAGGACACAGTGGTAGAGCCTCCTTTCACGCATGGCATGGGAGGATTGCAGGCTTTCTAAACTCTAAGAAAGCAAGAAGTCTGAGAATTAGATTTAGGGTTAGGATTCTGGTTAGGGTTAAGGATGAAGTTTAGTGTTAGGGTGAGGGCTTAGGGTTAGGGATTAGGGTTAGGGTGAAAGGTTACTCTTAGGTTTAACGGTTACACTTTGCCTTAGGGTTGAGGTTTACGGTTAGGGTTAAGATGAGGGGTTAGGTTTTGGTACAGGGTTAGGGTTAAGTGTTAGGTTTAGGGTTGAAGATTAGGATTAGGGTTAGGATTAAAGGTTAGTGTGAGAGTTAACGCTTAGGGATAAGCTTAAGAGTTAGGGTTCAGGGTTAGGGTTAGGGTTAGTTTTAGGGTTAGAGTTATGTGCTATGGTTTGTGTTAGAGGTGTGGGTTAGGTTTACTGGTAACGGTTAGGGTTACGTTTAGGGGTTAGCATTAGGGTTAGGGTTAGGGTTAAGGGATAGGATTACGGTTAAGTGTTGGGCTTAGGGTTAGGGTTCAGTGGTAAGGTTAGCATTAAGGATTAGGGTTAGGGTCAGGGTTAAATGCTTGGGTGAGGGTAATGGTTAGGGTCAGGGTTTAGGTTCACGGATAGAGTTAGTGTTAAGGGTTACGGGTAGGTTTAGGGTTCAGGGTTAGTGTTAGCATTAGGGTTTAAAGTTAGGATTAGGCGGTAGGTTAGATTTAGGTTTAGATCTAGGCGTTAGGGTAAGGGCTAGCGTTCGGGTTAAGAGATAGGGTTAGGTTTAATGGTTAGGATTAGGGTTAGGGTTTGGGGTTAAAGTAAGTGTTAGGGGTTAGGTTTAAGGATCCAAGGTTAGGGTTATTTTTAGCTGTAGTGTTAGGGTTAGGGATAAGGGATCCCATTAGCATTAAGGGTCTTCCTTCCTGTAGGGTTAAGGGTTAGGCTTAGAGTTAAAGGTTAAGGTTAGGGTCAGTGTTAAGATTTAGGGTGAGGGTTAACGGTTAGGGTAAAGGTTAAGCGTTAGGGTTAGGGATTAGTGATTAGGGTTTTTGGATAGTGTTAGGGTTAGCGGTTAGGAGTTAGTGTTTTATGAAGGGGTATGGTTAGAATTAGGATTGGGGTTAGAGTTAGGGTGAGGTATAGGGGTTAGGTTTAGGGGTTAGTTTTAGGGTAAAAGGATAGGATTAGGGTTACGGGTTGGGCTTAGGTTTAGGGTTAAAGTTTACTGCTAGGGTTAGGGATAGGGTTCAGGGTTAGCTTTAGGGGTTCTGGTTAGGGTTAGGTGTTAGGTTAGTGTCAGGGTTAGGTTTAGTCGTGAGGGTAAGGTTTAGGGTTAGCTTTAAGAGCTAGGGTTAGGTTTAATGGTTAGGATTAGGATTAGGGTTAAGGGTTAGGGTAAGGATTAGGGGTTAGGGTGAAGGGTTAGGGTCAAGGGTTAGGGTTTTTGTTAGGCATAGCGTTGGGGTTAGAAGTAAGGGTTACTGTCAGTGTTAGGGTTGTAGGTAGGTTTACGGGTAGGGTTAGCGGTTTAGAATTAGGGTTAGGGATTAGGTGTCACAGTGATGACTAGGAGATAGGGTTAGAATTATGGGATGGGGTTGTTCTCAGGAAATGGGTTATGCATTATGGTTAGGATAAGAGGTTAAAGTTAGGCGCATGGTGAGGTGTACGTGTTAAGGGGAGAAATAAAAACAGGGTTGGGTGTTATGTTCAGGGTTAGGGTTATCGGTTAAAGGTATTGTTTATGCTTAGCGCACGGGCCCTGTCTGCATTAGGCGGGTGGGGGGAGTTTAGGGGGCTGGGATTGTACCCGGGAACCCACTCTATCATACTCTGGTTATGGGCCCGTGGGTTTCATGCAGGACACAGTGGTAGAGCCTCCTTTCACGTATGGCATGGGAGGATTGCAGGCTTTCTAAACTCTAAGAAAGCAAGAAGTCTGAGAATTAGATTTAGGGTTAGGATTCTGGTTAGGGTTAAGGATGAAGTTTAGTGTTAGGGTGAGGGCTTAGGGTTAGGGATTAGGGTTAGGGTTAAAGGTTACTCTTAGGTTTAACGGTTACACTTTGGTTTAGGGTTGAGGTTTACGGTTAGGGTTAAGATGAGGGGTTAGGGTTTGGTAGAGGGTTAGGGTTAAGTGTTAGGTTTAGGGTTGAAGATTAGGATTAGGGTTAGGATTAAAGGTTAGCGTGAGAGTTAACGCTTAGGGTTAAGGTTAAGGGTTAGGGTTTAGGGTTAGGGTTAGGGTTAGTTTTAGGGTTAGAGTTATGTGCTATGGTTTGTGTTAGAGGTTAGGGTTAGGTTTACTGGTCATGGTTAGGGTTACGTTTAGGGGTTAGCATTAGGGTTAGGGTTAGGGTTAGGGTTAAGGGATAGGATTAGGAATAAGTGTTGGGCTTAGGGTTACGGTTTAGTGTTAAGGTTAGCATTAAGGATTAGGGTTAGGGTCAGGCTTAAATGCTTGGGTGCGGGTAATATTAGGGTCAGGGTTTAGGTTCACGGATAGGGTTAGTGTTAAGGTTTACTGGTAGGTTCAGGGTTCAGGGTTAGTGTTAGCATTAGGGCTTAAGGTTAGGATTAGGCGGTAGGTTAGATTTAGGGTTAGAACTAGGCGTTAGGGTAAGGGCTAGCTTTAGGGTTAAGAGACAGGGTTAGGTTTAATGCTTAGGATTAAGGTTAGGTTTTGGGGTTAAAGTAAGTGTTAGGGGTTAGGTTTAAGGATCCAAGGTTAGGGTTATTTTTAGCTGTAGTGTTAGGGTTAGGGATAAGGGATCCCATTAGCATTAAGGGTCTTCCTTCCTGTAGGGTTAAGGGTTAGGCTTAGAGTTAAAGGTTAAGGTTAGGGTCAGTGTTAAGATTTAGGGTGAGGGTTAACGGTTAGGGTAAAAGTTAAGCGTTAGGGTTAGGGATTAGTATTAGGGCTTTTGGTTAGTGTTAGTGTTAGCGGTTAGGAGTTAGTGTTTTATGAAGGGGTATGGTTAGAAATAGGATTGGGGTTAGAGTTAGGGTGAGGTATAGGGGTTAGGTTTAGGGGTTAGTTTTAGGGTAAAAGGATAGGACTAGGGTTACGGGTTGGGCTTAGGTTTAGGGTTAAAGTTTACTGCTAGGGTTAGGGATAGGGTTCAGGGTTAGCTTTAGGGATTCTGGTTAGGGTTAGGTGTTAGGTTAGTGTCAGGGTTAGGTCTAGTCGTGAGGGTAAGGTTTAGGGTTAGCTTTAAGAGCTAGGGTTAGGTTTAATGGTTAGGATAAGGATTAGGGTTAAGGGTTAGGGTAAGGCTTAGGGGTTAGGGTGAAGGGTTAGGGTCAATGGTTAGGGTTTTTGTTAGGCATAGCGTTGGGGTTAGAAGTAAGGGTTACTGTCAGTGTTAGCGTTGTAGTTGGGTTACGGTTAGGGTTAGGGGTTTAGAATTAGGGTTAGGGATTATGTGTCACAGTGATGACTAGGAGATAGGGTTAGAATTATGGGATAGGGGTTGTTCTCAGGAAATGGGTTATGCATTAACGTTAGGATAAGAGGTTAAAGTTAGGCGCACGGTGAGGTTTACGTGTTAAGGGGAGAAATAGGAACAGGGTTGGGTGTTATGTTCAGGGTTAGGCTTATCTGTTAAAGGTATTGTTTATGCTTAGCGCACGGGCCCTGTCTGCATTAGGCGGGCGGGGGGTGCTTAGGGGGCTGGGATTGTACCCGGGAACCCACTCTATCATACTCTGGGTATGGGCCCATGGGTTTCATGCAGGACACAGTGGTAGAGCCTCCTTTCACGCATGGCATGGGAGGATTGCAGGCTTTCTAAACTCTAAGAAAGCAAGAAGTCTTAGGATTAGATTTAGAGTTAGGATTCTGGTTAGGGTTAAGGATGAAGTTTAGTGTTAGGGTGAGGGCTTAGGGTTAGGGATTAGGGTGAGGGTTAAAGGTTACTCTTAGGTTTAACGGTTACACTTTGGTTTAGCGTTGAGGTTTACAGTTAGGGTTAAGATGAGGGGTTAGGGTTTGGTACAGTGTTAGGGTTAAGTGTTAGGTTTAGGGTTGAAGATTAGGATTAGGGTTAGGATTAAAGGTTAGCGTGAGAGTTAACGCTTAGGGTTAACGTTATGAGTTAGGGGTTAGGTTTAGGGTTAGGGTTAGTTTTAGGGTTAGAGTTATGTGCTATGGTTTGTGATAGAGGTTAGGGTTAGGTTTACTGGACACGGTTAGGGTTACGTTTTGGGGTTAGCTTTAGGGTTAGGGTTAGGGTTAAAGGATAGGATTAGGGTTAAGTGTTGGGCTTAGGGTTAGGGTTTAGTGTTAGGGTTAGCATTAAGGATTAGGGTTAGGGTCAGGGTTAAATGCTTGAGTGCGGGTAATGGTTAGGGTCAGGGTGAAGGCTCACGGATAGGGTTAGTGTTAAGGGTTACGGGTAGGTTTAGGGTTCAGGGTTAGTGTTAGCATTAGGGCTTAAGGTTAGGATTAGATGGTAGGTTAGATTTAGGGTTAGATCTAGACGTTAGGGTAAGGGCTAGCGTTAGGTTTAAGAGATAGGGTTAGGTTTAATGCTTAGGA
>NW_027182835.1:1470000-1472500 GCF_041146395.1 Eulemur rufifrons | reverse complement strand
GGTTAGGGTTAGGGTTAGGGGTTAGGGCTAGGGCTAGGGCTAGGGTTAGGGTCAGGGTCAGGGGTCAGGGTCAGGGTGAGGGGTTAGGGTTAGGGTTAGGGTTAGGGGTTAGGGTTAGGGTTAGGGGTTAGTGTTAGGGTTAGGGGTTAGGGTTAGGGGTTAGTGTTAGGGTAGGGGTTAGGGGTTAGGGATAGGGTTAGGGTCAGGGTCTCGGTCAGGGGTTAGGGTTAGGGTTAGGGGTTAGGGTTAGGAGTTAGGGGTTAGGGTTAAGGTCAGGGTCAGGGTCAGGGGTTAGGATTAGGTTTAGGGGTTAGGGTTACGGTTAGTGTTTAGGGGTTAGTGTAAGGGGTTAGGGATAGGGTTAGGGGTTAGGGTTAGGGTTAGGGTTAGGGCTCGGGCTAGGGCTAGGCCTAGGGTTAGGGTTAGCGGTTAGGTTTAGGGCTAGGGCTAGGGCTAGGGGTTAGGGTTAGGGTTAGTGGTTAGGGTTAGGGTTAGGGTTAGGGGTAGGGTTAGGGTTAGGGGTTAGGGTTAGGGGTTAGGCTTAGGGTTAGGGGTTAGGGTTAGTGTTTAGGGTTAGGGTTAAGGGTTAGGGTTAGGGTTAGGGGTTAGGGTTAGGGGTTAGGGTTAGGGCTAGTGTTAGGGTTAGGGTTTAGGGTTAGGGTTAGAGGTTAGGGTTAAGGTTAGGGGTTAGGGTTAGGGTTTGGGTTAGGGTTTGGGTTAGGGTTAGGGTTAGGGTTAGGGGTTAGGGTTAGGGGTTAGGGTTAGGGTTAGGGTTGGGGTTAGGGTTAGGGGTTAGTGTTAGGGTTAGGGTTAAGGGTTAGGGTTAGGGGTTAGGGTTAGGGTTAGGGGTTAGTTTTAGGGGTTAGGGTTAGGGTTAGGATTAGGGTAGGCGTTAGGGGTTAGGGTTAGGGTTTGGGTTAGCGTTAGGGTTAGGGGTTAGGGTTAGGGTTGTGGTTAGGGTTAGGGTTAGGGTTAAGGGATAGGATTAGGAATAAGTGTTGGGCTTAGGGTTACGGTTTAGTGTTAAGGTTAGCATTAAGGATTAGGGTTAGGATCAGGCTTAAATGCTTGGGTGGGGGTAATATTAGGGTCAGGGTTTAGGTTCACGGATAGGGTTAGTGTTAAGGTTTACCGGTAGGTTCAGGGTTCAGGGTTAGTGTTAGCATTAGGGCTTAAGGTTAGGATTAGGCGGTAGGTTAGATTTAGGGTTAGAACTAGGCGTTAGGGTAAGGGCTAGCTTTAGGGTTAAGAGATAGGGTTAGGTTTAATGCTTAGGATTAGGGTTAGGGTTTGGGTTTAAAGTAAGTGTTAGGGGTTAGGTTTAAGGATCCAAGGTTAGGGTTATTTTTAGCTGTAGTGTTAGGGTTAGGGATAAGGGATCCCATTAGCATTAAGGGTCTTCCTTCCTGTAGGGTTAAGGGTTAGGCTTAGAGTTAAAGGTTAAGGTTAGGGTCAGTGTTAAGATTTAGGGTGAGGGTTAACGGTTAGGGTAAAAGTTAGAGCGTTAGGGTTAGGGATTAGTGATTAGGGTTTTTGGTTAGTGTTAGGGTTAGCGGTTAGGAGTTAGTGTTTTATGAAGGCGTATGGTTAGAATTAGGATTGGGGTTAGAGTTAGGGTGAGGTATAGGGGTTAGGTTTAGGGGTTAGTTTTAGGGTAAATGGATAGGACTAGGGTTACGGGTTGGGCTTAGGTTTAGGGTTAAAGTTTACTGCTAGGGTTAGGGATAGGCTTCAGGGTTAGCTTTAGGGGTTCTGGTTAGGGTTAGGTGTTAGGTTAGTGTCAGGGTTAGGTCTAGTCGTGAGGGTAAGGTTTAGGGTTAGCTTTAAGAGCTAGGGTTAGGTTTAACGGTTAGGATAAGGATTAGGGTTAAGGGTTAGGGTAAGGCTTAGGGGTTAGGGTGAAGGGTTAGGGTCAATGGTTAAGGTTTTTGTTAGGCATAGCGTTGGGGTTAGAAGTAAGGGTTACTGTCAGTGTTAGGGTTGTAGTTGGGTTATGGTTAGGGTTAGCGGTTTAGAATTAGGGTTAGGGATTATGTGTCACAGTGATGACTAGGAGATAGGGTTAGAATTATGGGATAGGGGTTGTTCTCAGGAAATGGGTTATGCATTAACGTTAGGATAAGAGGTTAAAGTTAGGCGCAAGGTGAGGTTTACGTGTTAAGGGGAGAAATAGGAACAGGGTTGGGTGTTATGTTCAGGGTTAGGCTTATCTGTTAAAGGTATTGTTTATGCTTAGCGCACGGGCCCTGTCTGCATTAGGCGGGCGGGGGGAGCTTAGGGGGCTGGGATTGTACCCGGGAACCCACTCTATCATACTCTGGGTATGGGCCCTTGGGTTTCATGCAGGACACAGTGGTAGAGCCTCCTTTCACGCATGGCATGGGAAGATTGCAGGCTTTCTAAACTCTAAGATAGCAAGAAGTCTTAGGATTAGATTTAGAGTTAGGATTCTGGTTAGGGTTAAGGATGAAGTTTAGTGTTAGGGTGAGGGCTTAGGGTT
>NW_027182835.1:1400000-1417500 GCF_041146395.1 Eulemur rufifrons | reverse complement strand
TGTCACAGTGATGACTAGGAGATAGGGTTAGAATTATGGGATAGGGGTTGTTCTCAGGAAATGGGTTATGCATTAACGTTAGGATAAGAGGTTAAAGTTAGGCGCACGGTGAGGTTTACGTGTTAAGGGGAGAAATAGGAACAGGGTTGGGTGTTATGTTCAGGGTTAGGGTTATCTGTTAAAGGTATTGTTTATGCTTAGCGCACGGGCCCTGACTGCATTGGGCGGGCGGGGGGAGTTTAGGGGGCTGGGATTGTACCCGGGAACCCACTCTATCATACTCTGGGTATGAGCCCGTGGGTTTCATGCAGGACGCAGAGGTAGAGCCTCCTTTCACGCATGGCATGGGAGGATTGCAGGCTTTCTAAACTCTAAGAAAGCAAGAAGTCTGAGAATTAGATTTAGGGTTAGGATTATGGTTAGGGTTAAGGATGAAGTTTAGTGTTAGGGTGAGGGCTTAGGGTTAGGGATTAGGGTTAGGGTTAAAGGTTACTCTTAGGTTTAATGGTTCCACTTTGGTATAGGGTTGAGGTTTACCGTTAGGGTTAAGATGAGGGGTTAGGGTTTGGTACAGAGTTAGGGTTAAGTGTTAGATTTAGGGTTGAAGATTAGGATTAGGGTTAGGATTAAAGGTTAGCGTGAGAGTTAACGCTTAGTGTTAAGGTTAAGAGTTAGGGTTTAGGGTTAGGGTTAGGGTTAGGGTTAGTTTTAGGGTTAGAGTTTTGTGCTACGTTTTGTGTTAGAGGTTAGGGTTAGGTTTACTGGTCACGGTGAGGGTTACGTTTAGGGGTTAGCATTAGGGTTAGGGTTAAGGGATAGGATTAGGTTTTAGTGTTGGCCTTAGGGTTAGGGTTTAGTGTTAGGGTTATCATTAAGGATTAGGGTTAGGGTCAGGGTTAAATGCTTGGGTGCGGGTAATGGTTAGGGTCAGGGTTAAGGTTCACGGATAGGGTTAGTGTTAAGGGTTACGGGTATGTTTAGGGTTCAGGGTTAGAGTTAGCATTAGGACTTAAGTTTAGGATTAGGCGGTAGGTTAGATTTAGGGTTAGATATAGGCGTTAGAATAAGGGCTAGGGTTAGGGTTAAGAGATAGGGTTAGGTTTAATGCTTAGGATTAGGGTTAGGGTTTGGGGTTAAAGTAAGTGTTAGGGGTTAGGTTTAAGGATCCAAGGTTAGGGTTATTTTTAGCTGTAGTGTTAGGGTTAGGGATAAGGGATCCCATTAGCATTAAGGGTCTTCCTTACTGTAGGGTTAAGGGTTAGGCTTAGAGTTAAAGGTTAAGGTTAGGGTCAGTGTTAAGATTTAGGGTGAGGGTTAATGGTTAGCGTAAAGGTTAAGCGTTAGGGTTAGGGATTAGTGATTAGGGTTTCTGGTTAGTGTTAGGGTTAGCGGTTAGGAGTTATTGTTTTATGAAGGGGTATGGTTAGAATTAGGATTGGGGTTAGAGTTAGGGTGAGGTATAGGGGTTAGGTTTAGGGGTTAGTTTTAGGGTAAAAGGATAGGATTAGGGTTACGGGTTGGGCTTAGGTTTAGGGTTAAAGTTTACTGCTAGGGTTAGGGATAGGGTTCAGGCTTAGCTTTAGGGGTTCTGGTTAGGGTTAGGTGTTAGGTTAGTGTCAGGGTTAGGTCTAGTCGTGAGGGTAAGGTTTAGGGTTAGCTTTAAGAGCTAGGGTTAGGTTTAATGGTTAGGATTAGGATTAGGGTTAAGGGTTAGGGTAAGGCTTAGGGGTTAGGGTGAAGGGTTAGGGTCAAGGGTTAGGGTTTTTGTTAGGCATAGCGTTGGGGTTAGAAGTAAGGGTTACTGTCAGTGTTAGGGTTGTAGGTAGGGTTACAGTTAGGGTTAGCGGTTTAGAATTAGGGTTAGGGATTAGGTGTCACAGTGATGACTGGAGATAGGGTTATTATTATTGGATAGGTGTTTTTCTCAGGAAATGGGTTATGCATTAACGTTAGGATAAGAGGTTAAAGTTAGGCGCACGGTGAGGTTTACGTGTTAAGGGGAGAAATAGGAACAGGGTTGGGTGTTATGTTCAGGGTTAGGGTTATCTGTTAAAGGTATTGTTTATGCTTAGCGCACGGGCCCTGTCTGCATTAGGCGGGCCGGGGGAGTTTAGGGGGCTGGGATTGTACCCGGGAACCCACTCTATCATACTCTGGGTATGGGCCCGTGGGTTTCATGCAGGACACAGTGGTAGAGCCTCCTTTCACGCATGGCATGGGAGGATGGCAGGCTTTCTAAACTCTAAGAAAGCAAGAAGTCTGAGAATTAGATTTAGGGGTAGGATTATGGTTAGGGTTAAGGATGAAGTTTAGTGTTAGGGTGAGGGCTTAGGGTTAGGGATTAGGGTTAGGGTTAAAGGCTACTCTTAGGTTTAACGGCTACACTTTGGTTTAGGGTTGAGGTTTATGGTTAGGGTTAAGATGAGGGGTTAGGTTTTGGTACAGGGTTAGGGTTAAGTGTTAGGTTTAGGGTTGAAGATTAGGATTAGGGTTAGGATTAAAGGTTAGCGTGAGAGTTAACGCTTAGGGTTAAGGTTAAGAGTTAGTGTTTAGGGTTAGGGTTGGGGTTAGGTTTAGTTTTAGGGTTAGAGTTATGTGCTATGGTTTGTGTTAGAGGTTAGGTTTAGGTTTACTGGTGACGGTTAGGGTTACGTTTAGGGGTTAGCATTTGGGTTAGGGTTAGGGTTAGGATTAAGGGATAGGATTACGGTTAAGTGTTGGGCTTAGGGTTAGGGTTTAGTGTTAGGGTTATCATTAAGGACTAGGGGTAGGGTCAGGGTTAAATGCCTGGGTTCGGGGAATGGTTAGGGTCAGGGTTAAGGTTCACGGATAGGGTTAGTGTTAAGGGTTACGGGTAAGTTTAGGGTTCAGGGTTAGAGTTAGCATTAGGGCTTAAGGTTAGGATTAGGCGGTAGGTTCGATTTAGGATTAGATCTAGGCGTTCGGGTAAAGGCTAGCGTTAGGGTTAAGAGATAGGGTTAGGTTTAATGCTTTGGATTAGGGTTAGGGTTTGGGGTTAAAGTAAGTGTTAGGGGTTAGGTTTAAGTATGAAAGGTTACTGTTATTTTTAGCTGTAGTGTTAGGGTTACGGAAAAGGGATCCCATTAGCATTAAGGGTCTTCCTTACTGTAGGGTTAAGGGTTAGGCTTAGAGTTAAAGGTTAAGGTTAGGGTCAGTGTTAAGATTTAGGGTGAGGGTTAACGGTTAGGGTAAAGGTTAAGCGTTAGGGTTAAGGATTAGTGATTAGGGTTTTTGGTTAGTGTTAGGGTTAGCGGTTAGGAGTTAGTGTTTTATGAAGGGGTATGGTTAGAATTAGGATTGGGGTTAGAGTTAGGGTGAGGTATAGGGGTTAGGTTTAGGGGTTAGTTTTAGGGTAAAAGGATAGGATTAGGGTTACGGGTTGGACTTAGGTTTAGGGTTAAAGTTTACTGCTAGGGTTAGGGATAAGGGTCAGGCTTAGTTTTAGGGGTTCTGGTTAGGGTTAGGTGTTAGGTTAGTGTCAGGGTTAGGTCTAGTCGTGAGGGTAAGGTTTAGGGTTAGCTTTAAGAGCTAGGGTTAGGTTTAATGGTTAGGATTAGGATTAGGGTTAAGGGTTAGGGTAAGGCTTAGGGGTTAGGGTGAAGGGTTAGGGTTTTTGTTAGGCATAGCGTTGGGGTTAGAAGTAAGGGTTACTGTCAGTGTCAGGGTTGTAGGTAGGGTTTCGGTTAGGGTTAGTGGTTTAGAATTAGGGTTAGGGATTAGGTGTCACAGTGATGACTAGGAGATAGGGTTAGAATTATGGTATAGGGGTTGTTCTCAAGAAATGGGTTATGCATTAACGTTAGGATAAGAGGTTAAAGTTAGGCGCACGGTGAGGTTTACGTGTTAAGGGGAGAAATAGGAACAGGGTTGGGTGTTATGTTCAGGGTTAGGGTTATCTGTTAAAGGTATTGTTTATGCTTAGCGCACGGGCCCTGTCTGCATTAGGCGGGCGGGGGGAGTTTAGGGGGCTGGGATTGTACCCGAGAACCCACTCTATCATACTCTGGGTATGGGTCCGTGGGTTTCATGCAGGACACAGTGGTAGAGCCTCCTTTCACGCATGGCATGGGAGGATTGCAGGCTTTCTAAACTCTAAGAAAGCAAGAAGTCTGAGAATTAGATTTAGGGTTAGGATTATGGTTAGGGTTAAGGATGAAGTTTAGTGCTAGGGTGAGGGCTTAGGGTTAGGGATTAGGGTTAGGGTTAAAGGTTACTCTTAGGTTTAACGGTTCCACTGTGGTTTAGGGTTGAGGTTTACGGTTAGGGTTAAGATGACGGGTTAGGGTTTGGTACAGCGTTAGAGTTAAGTATTAGGTTTAGTGTTGAAGATTAGGATTAGGGTTAGGATTAAAGGTTAGCGTGAGAGTTAACGCTTAGGGTTAAGGTTAAGAGTTAGGGTTTAGGTTTAGGGTTAGGGTTAGTTTTAGGGTTAGAGTTATGTGCTATGGTTTGTGTTAGCGGTTAGGGTTAGGTTTACTGGTGACGGTTAGGGTTACGTTTAGGGGTTAGCATTAGGGTTAGGGTTAGGGTTAAGGGATAGGATTAGGGTTAAGTGTTGGGCTTAGGGTTAGGGTTTAGTGTTAGGGTTAGCATTAAGGATTAGGGTTAGGGTCAGGGTTAAATGCTTGGGTGCGGGTAATGGTTAGGGTCATGGTTAAGGTTCACGGATAGGGTTGGTGTTAAGGGTTACGGGTAGGTTTAGGGTTCAGGGTTAGAGTTAGCATTAGGGCTTAAGGTTAGGATTAGGCGGTAGGTTAGATTTAGGGTTAGATCTAGGCGTTAGGGTAAGGGCTAGTGTGAGGGTTAAGAGATAGGGTTAGGTTTAATGCTTAGGATTAGGGTTAGGGTTTGGGGTTAAAGTAAGTGTTAGGGGTTAGGTTTAAGGATCCAAGGTTAGGGTTATTTTTAGCTGTAGTGTTAGGGTTAGGGATAAGGGATCCCATTAGCATTAAGGGTCTTCCTTACTGTAGGGTTAAGGGTTAGGCTTAGAGTTAAAGGTTAAGGTTAGGGTCAGTGTTAAGATTTAGGGTGAGGGTTAACGGTTAGGGTAAAGGATAAGCGTTATGGTTAGGGATTAGTGATTAGGGTTTTTGGTTAGTGATAGGGTTAGCGGTTAGGAGTTAGTGTTTTATGAAGGGGTATGGTTAGAATTTGGATTGGGGTTAGAGTTAGGGTGAGGTATAGGGGTTAGGTTTAGGGGTTAGTTTTAGGGTAAAAGGATAGGATTAGGGTTACGGGTTGGGCTTAGGTTTAGGGTTAAAGTTTACTGCTAGGGTTAGGGATAGGGTTCAGGCTTAGCTTTAGGGGTTCTGTTTAGGGTTAGGTGTTAGGTTAGTGTCAGGGTTATGTCTAGTCGTGAGGGCAAGGTTCAGGGTTATCTTTAAGAGCTAGGGTTAGGTTTAATGGTTAGGATTAGGATTAGGGTTAAGGGTTAGGGTAAGGCTTAGGGGTGAGGGTGAAGGGTTAGCGTCAAGGGTTAGGGTTATTGTTAGGCATAGCGTTGGGTTTAGAAGTAAGGGTTACTGTCAGTGTTAGGGTTGTAGGTAGGGTTACGGTTAGGGTTAGCGGTTTAGAATTAGGGTTAGGGATTAGGTGTCTCAGTGATGACTAGGAGATAGGGTTAGAATTATGGGATAGGGGTTGTTCTCAGGAAATGGGTTATGCATTCACGTTAGGATAAGAGGTTAAAGTTAGGCGCACGGTGAGGTTTACGTGTTAAGGGGAGAAATAGGAACAGGGTTGGGTGTTATGTTCAGGGTTAGGGTTATCTGTTAAAGGTATTGTTTATGCTTAGCGCACGGGCCCTGTCTGCATTAGGCGGGCGGGGGGAGTTTAGGGGGCTGGGATTGTACCCGGGAACCCACTCTATCATACTCTGGGTATGGGCCCGTGGGTTTCATGCAGGACACAGTGGTAGAGCCTCCTTTCACGCATGGCATGGGAGGATTGCAGGCTTTCTAAACTCTAAGAAAGCAAGAAATCTGAGAATTAGATTTAGGGTTAGGATTCTGGTTAGGGTTAAGGATGAAGTTTAGTGTTAGGGTGAGGGCTTAGGGTTAGGCCTTAGGGTTAGCGTTAAAGGTTACTCTTAGGTTTAACGGTTACACTTTATTTTAGGGTTCAGGTTTACGGTTAGGGTTAAGATGAGTGGTTAGGGTTTGGTACAGGGTTAGGGTTAAGTGTTAGGTTTAGGGTTGAAGATTAGGATTACGGTTAGGATTAAAGGTTAGCGTGAGAGTTAACGCTTAGCGTTAAGCTTAAGAGTTAGGGATTAGGGTTAGGTTTAGGGTTCGTTTTAGGGTTAGAGTTATGTGCTATGGTTTGTGTTAGAGGTTAGAGTTAGGTTTACTGGTCACCGTGAGGGTAAAGTTTCGGGGTTAGCATTAGGGTTAGGGTTAAAGGATAGGATTGGGGTTAAGTGTTGGGAGTAGGGTGAGGGTTTAGTGTTAGGGTTATCATTAAGGATTAGGGGTAGGGTCAGGGTTAAATGCTTGGGTGCGGGTAATGGTTAGGGTCGGGGTTAAGGTTGACGGATAGGGTTAGTGTTAAGGGTTACGGGTAGGTTTAGGGTTCAGGGTTAGAGTTAGCATTAGGGCTTAAGGTTAGGATTAGGCGGTAGGTTAGATTTAGGGTTAGATCTAGGCGTTAGGGTAAGGGCTAGCGTTAGGGTTAAGAGATAGGGTTAGGTTTAATGCTTAGGATTAGGGTTAGGGTTTGGGGTTAAAGTAAGTGTTAGGGGTTAGGTTTAAGGATCCAAGGTTAGGGTTATTTTTAGCTGTAGTGTTAGGGTTAGGGATAAGGGATCCCATTAGCATTAAGGGTCTTCCTTACTGTAGGGTTAAGGGTTAGGCTTAGAGTTAAAGGTTAAGGTTAGGGTCAGTGTTAAGATTTGGGGTGAGGGTTAACGGTTAGGGTAAAGGTTAAGCGTTAGGGTTAGGGATTAGTGATTAGGGTTTTTGGTTAGTGTTAGGGTTAGCGGTTAGGAGTTAGTGTTTTATGAAGGGGTATGGTTAGAATTAGGATTGGGGTTAGAGTTAGGGTGAGGTATAGGGGTTAGGTTTAGGGTAAAAGGATAGGATTAGGGTTACGGGTTGGGCTTAGGTTTAGGGTTAAAGTTTACTGCTAGAGTTAGGGATAGGGTTCAGGGTTAGCTTTAGGGGTCTGGTTAGGGTCAGGTGTTAGGTTAGTGTCAGGGATAGGTCTAGTCGTGAGGGTAAGGTTTAGGGTTAGCTTTAAGAGCTAGGATTAGGTTTAATGGTTAGGATTAGGATTAGGGTTAAGGGTTAGGGTAAGGCTTAGGGGTTAGTGTGAAGGGTTAAGGTCAAGGGTTAGGGTTTTTGTTAGGCATAGCGTTGGGGTTAGAAGTAAGGGTTACTGTCAGTGTTAGGGTTGTAGGTAGGGTTACGGTTAGGGTTAGCGGTTTAGAATTAGGGATAGGGTTAGGGTTAGGGTTAGGGTTTAGGGTTAGGGTTAGGGGTTAGGGGTTAGGGTTATGGGTAGGGTAGGGTTAGGGGTAGGGTTAGGGTTAGGGTAAAGCGTTAGGGTTATGGTTAGGGGTTATGGTTAGGGTTAGTGGTTAGGGTTAGGGGTTAGGGTTAGGGTTAGAGTTGGGTTAGGGTTAGGGTTATGGGTTGGGGTTAGGGTTAGGGTTAGGGTTGGGTTGGGGTTGGTGTTGGGGTTAGGGTTAGGGGTAGGGGTAGGGTAAGGGGTAGGGGTAGGGGTAGGGTTAGGGTTAGGGTAGTGGTTAGGGTTAGGGGTTAGGGTTTAGGGTTAGGGATAGGGTAGGGTAGGATAGGGTTAGGGGTTAGGGTTAGGGGTTAGGGTTAGGTTAGGGTTAGGGTTAGGGTTAGGGTTTAGGGCTAGGGATAGGGCTAGGGCTAGGGCTAGGAGTTAGGTTTAGGGTTAGGGGTTAGGGTTAGGGTTAGGGGTTAGGGTTAGGGCTAGGGCTAGGGCTAGGGTTAGGGTCAGGGTCAGGGTCAGGGTCAGGTGTCAGGGTCAGGGTCAGTGTCAGGGTTAGGGTTAGGGTTAAGGGTTAGGGTTCGGGGCTAGGGTTAGGGTTAGGGGTTAGTTTTAGGTGTTAGGGTTAGGGTTAGGATTAGGGTAGGGGTTAGGGGTTAGGGTTAGGGTTAGGGGTTAGGGTTAGGGGTAGGGGTAGGTTTAGGGTTAGGGTTACGGTTAGGGGTTAGGGTTAGGGTTAGGGTTGGGTTAGGGTTAGGGTTTAGGGTTAGGGGTTAGGGTTAGGGTTAGATTAGGGTTAGGGGTAGGGTTAGGGTTAGGGTTAGGGTAGGGGTTAGTGTTAGGGTTAGGGGTTAGGAGTTAGGGTTAGGGTAGGGTAGGGTAGGATAGGGTTAGAGGTTAGGGTTAGGGGTTAGGGTTAGGGTTGGGTTAGGGTTAGGGTTAGGGGTTAGGGCTAGGGATAGGGCTAGGAGTTAGGTTTAGGGTTAGGGGTTAGGGTTAGGGTTAGGGGTTAGGGTTAGAGTTTGGGTTGGGGTTGGGGTTAGGGGTTAGGGTTAGGGGTTAGGGTTAGGGTTAGGGGTTAGGGTTAGGTTAGGGTTAGGGTTAAGGGATAGGATTAGGGTTAAGTGTTGGGCTTAGGGTGAGGGTTTAGTGTTAGGGTTATCATTAAGGATTAGGGTTAGGGTCAGGGTTAAATGCTTTGGTGCGGGTAACAGTTAGGGTCAGGGTTAAGGTTCATGGATAGGGTTAGTATTCAGGGTTACGGGTAGGTTTAGGGTTCAGGGTTGGAGTTACCATTAGGGCTTAAGGTTAGGATTAGGCGGTAGGTTATATTTAGTGTTAGATCTAGGCGTTAGGGTAAGGGCTAGCGTTAGGGTTAAGAGATAGCATTAGGTTTAATGCTTATGATTAGGGTTAGGGTTTTGGGTTAAAGTAAGTGTTAGGGGTTAAGTTTAAGGATCAAAGGTTAGGGTTATTTTTAGCTGTAGTGTTAGGGTTAGGGATAAGGGATCCCATTAGCATTAAGGGTCATCCTTACTGTAGGGTTAAGGGTTAGGCTTAGAGTTAAAGGTTAAGGTTAGGGTCAGTGTTAAGATTTAGGGTGAGGGTTAACGGTTAGGGTAAAGGTTAAGCGTTAGGGTTAGGGATTAGTGATTAGGATTTTTGGTTAGTGTTAGGGTTAGAGGTTAGGAGTTAGTGTTTTATGAAGGGGTATGGTTAGAATTAGGATTGGGGTTAGAGTTAGGGTGAGGTATAGGGGTTAGGGTTAGGGGTTAGTTTTAGGGTAAAAGGATAGGATTAGGGTTACGGGTTGGGCTTAGGTTTAGGGTTAAAGTTTACTGCTAGGGTTAGGGATAGGGTTCAGGGTTAGCTTTAGGGGTTCTGGTGAGGGTTAGGTGTTAGGTTAGTGTCAGGGTTAGGTCTAGTCGTGAGGGTAAGGTTTAGGGTTAGCTTTAAGAGCTAGGGTTAGGTTTAATGGTTAGGATTAGGATTAGGGTTAAGGGTTAGGGTAAGGCTTAGGGGTTAGGGTGAAGGGTTAGGGTTTTTGTTAGGCATAGCGTTGGGGTTAGAAGTAAGGGTTACTGTCAGTGTCAGGGTTGTAGGTAGGGTTTCGGTTAGGGTTAGTGGTTTAGAATTAGGGTTAGGGATTAGGTGTCACAGTGATGACTAGGAGATAGGGTTAGAATTATGGTATAGGGGTTGTTCTCAAGAAATGGGTTATGCATTAACGTTAGGATAAGAGGTTAAAGTTAGGCGCACGGTGAGGTTTACGTGTTAAGGGGAGAAATAGGAACAGGGTTGGGTGTTATGTTCAGGGTTAGGGTTATCTGTTAAAGGTATTGTTTATGCTTAGCGCACGGGCCCTGTCTGCATTAGGCGGGCGGGGGGAGTTTAGGGGGCTGGGATTGTACCCGGGAACCCACTCTATCATACTCTGGGTATGGGTCCGTGGGTTTCATGCAGGACACAGCGGTAGAGCCTCCTTTCACGCATGGCATGGGAGGATTGCAGGCTTTCTAAACTCTAAGAAAGCAAGAAGTCTGAGAATTAGATTTAGGGTTAGGATTATGGTTAGGGTTAAGGATGAAGTTTAGTGCTAGGGTGAGGGCTTAGGGTTAGGGATTAGGGTTAGGGTTAAAGGTTACTCTTAGGTTTAACGGTTCCACTGTGGTTTAGGGTTGAGGTTTACGGTTAGGGTTAAGATGACGGGTTAGGGTTTGGTACAGCGTTAGAGTTAAGTATTAGGTTTAGTGTTGAAGATTAGGATTAGGGTTAGGATTAAAGGTTAGCGTGAGAGTTAACGCTTAGGGTTAAGGTTAAGAGTTAGGGTTTAGGTTTAGGGTTAGGGTTAGTTTTAGGGTTAGAGTTATGTGCTATGGTTTGTGTTAGCGGTTAGGGTTAGGTTTACTGGTGACGGTTAGGGTTACGTTTAGGGGTTAGCATTAGGGTTAGGGTTAGGGTTAAGGGATAGGATTAGGGTTAAGTGTTGGGCTTAGGGTTAGGGTTTAGTGTTAGGGTTAGCATTAAGGATTAGGGTTAGGGTCAGGGTTAAATGCTTGGGTGCGGGTAATGGTTAGGGTCATGGTTAAGGTTCACGGATAGGGTTGGTGTTAAGGGTTACGGGTAGGTTTAGGGTTCAGGGTTAGAGTTAGCATTAGGACTTAAGTTTAGGATTAGGCGGTAGGTTAGATTTAGGGTTAGATCTAGGCGTTAGGGTAAGGGCTAGTGTGAGGGTTAAGAGATAGGGTTAGGTTTAATGCTTAGGATTAGGGTTAGGGTTTGGGGTTAAAGTAAGTGTTAGGGGTTAGGTTTAAGGATCCAAGGTTAGGGTTATTTTTAGCTGTAGTGTTAGGGTTAGGGATAAGGGATCCCATTAGCATTAAGGGTCTTCCTTACTGTAGGGTTAAGGGTTAGGCTTAGAGTTAAAGGTTAAGGTTAGGGTCAGTGTTAAGATTTAGGGTGAGGGTTAACGGTTAGGGTAAAGGTTAAGCGTTAGGGTTAGGGATTAGTGATTAGGGTTTTTGGTTAGTGCTAGGTTAGCGGTTAGTGTTTTATGAAGGGGTATGGTTAGAATTAGGATTGGGGTTAGAGTTAGGGTGAGGTATAGGGGTTAGGTTTAGGGGTTAGTTTTAGGGTAAAAGGATAGGATTAGGGTTACGGGTTGGACTTAGGTTTAGGGTTAAAGTTTACTGCTAGGGTTAGGGATAAGGGTCAGGCTTAGTTTTAGGGGTTCTGGTTAGGGTTAGGTGTTAGGTTAGTGTCAGGGTTAGGTCTAGTCGTGAGGGTAAGGTTTAGGGTTAGCTTTAAGAGCTAGGGTTAGGTTTAATGGTTAGGATTAGGATTAGGGTTAAGGGTTAGGGTAAGGCTTAGGGGTTAGGGTGAAGGGTTAGGGTCAAGGGTTAGGGTTTTTGTTAGGCATAGCGTTGGGGTTAGAAGTAAGGGTTACTGTCAGTGTTAGGGTTGTAGGTAGGGTTACGGTTAGGGTTAGCGGTTTAGAATTAGGGTTAGGGATTAGGTGTCACAGTGATCACTAGGAGATAGGGTTAGAATTATGGGATAGGGGTTGTTCTCAGGAAATGGGTTATGCATTAACGTCAGGATAAGAGGTTAAAGTTAGGCGCACGGTGAGGTTTACGTGTTAAGGGGAGAAATAGGAACAGGGTTGGGTGTTATGTTCAGGGTTAGGGTTATCTGCTAAAGGTATTGTTTATGCTTAGCGCACGGGCCCTGTCTGCATTAGGCGGGCGGGGGGAGTTTAGGGGGCTGGGATTGTACCCGGGAATCCACTCTATCATACTCTGAGTATGGGCCCGTGGGTTTCATGCAGGACACAGTGGTAGAGCCTCCTTTCACGCATGGCATGGGAGGATTGCAGGCTTTCTAAACGCTAAGAAAGCAAGAAGTCTGAGAATTAGATTTAGGGTTAGGATTATGGTTAGGGTTAAGGATGAAGTTTAGTGTTAGGGTGAGGGCTTAGGGTTAGGGATTAGGGTTAAGGTTAAAGGTTACTCTTAGGTTTAACGGTTACACTTTGGTTTAGGGTTGAGGTTTCTGGTTAGGGTTAAGATGAGGGGTTAGGGTTTGGTACAGGGTTAGGGTTAAGTGTAAGGTTTAGGGTTGAAGATTAGGATTAGGGTTAGGATTATAGGATAGCGTGAGAGTTAACGCTTAGTGTTAAGGTTAAGAGTTAGGGTTTAGGGTTAGGTTTAGGGTTAGGGTTAGTTTTAGGGTTAGAGTTATGTGCTATGATTTGTGTTAGAGGTTAGGGTTCGGTTTACTGGTGACGGTTAGGGTTACGTTTAGGGGTTAGCATTAGGGTTAGGGTTAGGGTTAGGGTTAAGGGATAGGATTACGGTTAAGTGTTGGCCTTAGGGTTAGGGTTTAGTGTTAGGGTTATCATTAAGGACTAGGGGTGGGGTCAGGGTTAAATGCCTGGGTGCGGGTAATGGTTAGGGTCAGGGTTAAGGTTCACGGATAGGGTTAGTGTTAAGGGTTACGGGTAGGTTTAGGGTTCAGGGTTAGAGTTAGCATTAGGGCTTAAGGTTAGGATTAGGCGGTAGGTTCTATTTTGGGTTAGATCTAGGCGTTCGGGTAAGGGCTAGCGTTAGGGTTCAGAGATAGGGTTAGGTTTAATGCTTAGGATTAGGGTTAGGGTTTGGGGTTAAAGTAAGTGTTAGGGGTTAGGTTTAAGGATCAAAGGTTAGGGTTATTTTTAGCTGTAGTGTTAGGGTTAGGGATAAGGGATCCCATTAGCATTAAGGGTCTTCCTTACTCTAGGGTTAAGGGTTGGCTTAGAGTTAAAGGTTAAGGTTAGGGTCAGTGTTAAGATTTAGGGTGAGGGTTAACGGTTAGGGTAAAGGTTAAGCGTTAGGGTTAGGGATTAGTGATTAGGGTTTTTGGTTACTGTTAGGTTAGCGGTTAGTGTTTTATGAAGGGGTTAGGGTTAGGGTTAGGGTTAGGGTTAGGGTTAGGGTTAAAGGTTACTCTTAGGTTTAACGGTTACACTTTGGTTTAGGGTTGAGGTTTACGGTTAGGGTTAAGATGAGGGGTTAGGGTTTGGTACAGGGTTAGGGTTAAGTGTAAGGTTTAGGGTTGAAGATTAGGATTAGGGTTAGGATTAAAGGTTAGCGTGAGAGTTAACGCTTAGGGTTAAGGTTAAGAGTTAGGGTTTAGGGTTAGGTTTAGGGTTAGGGTTAGTTTTAGGGTTAGAGTTATGTGCTATGGTTTGTGTTAGAGGTTAGGGTTAGGTTTACTGGTGACGGTTAGGGTTACGTTTAGGGGTTAGCATTAGGGTTAGGGTTAGGGTTAGGGTTAAGGGATAGGATTACGGTTAAGTGTTGGCCTTAGGGTTAGGGTTTAGTGTTAGGGTTATCATTAAGGACTAGGTGTATGGTCAGGGTTAAATGCCTGGGTGCGGGTAATGGTTAGGGTCAGGGTTAAGGTTCACGGATAGGGTTAGTGTTAAGGGTTACGGGTAGGTTTAGGGTTCAGGGTTAGAGTTAGCATTAGGGCTTAAGGTTAGGATTAGGCGGTAGGTTCGATTTAGGGTTAGATCTAGGCGTTCGGGTAAGGGCTAGCGTTAGGGTTAAGAGATAGGGTTAGGTTTAATGCTTAGGATTAGGGTTAGGGTTTGGGGTTAAAGTAAGTGTTAGGGGTTAGGTTTAAGGATGAACGGTTACTGTTATTTTTAGCTGTAGTGTTAGGGTTACGGAAAAGGGATCCCATTACCATTAAGGGTCTACCTTACTGTAGGTTTAAGGGTTAGGCTTAGAGTTAAAGGTTAAGGTTAGGGTCAGTGTTAAGATATAGGGTGAGGGTTAACGGTTAGGGTAAAGGTTAAGCGTTAGGGTTAGGGATTAGTGATTAGGGTTTTTGGTTAGTGTTAGGGTTAGCGGTTAGGAGTTAGTGTTTTCTGAAGGGGTATGGTTAGAATTAGGATTGGGGTTAGAGTTAGGGTGAGGTATAGGGGTTAGGTTTAGGGGTTAGTTTTAGGGTAAAAGGATAGGATTAGGGTTACGGGTTGGGCTTAGGTTTAGGGTTAAAGTTTACTGCTAGGGTTAGGGATAGGGTTCAGGCTTAGCTTTAGGGGTTCTGCTTAGGGTTAGGTGTTAGGTTAGTGTCAGGGTTAGGTCTAGTCGTGAGGGCAAGGTTCAGGGTTATCTTTAAGAGCTAGGGTTAGGTTTAATGGTTAGGATTAGGATTAGGGTTAAGGGTTAGGGTAAGGCTTAGGGGTTAGGGTGAAGGGTTAGGGTCAAGGGTTAGGGTTTTTGTTAGGCATAGCGTTGGGGTTAGAAGTAAGGGTTACTGTCAGTGTTAGGGTTGTAGGTAGGGTTACGGTTAGGGTTAGCGGTTTAGAATTAGGGTTAGGGATTAGGTGTCACAGTGATGACTAGGAGATAGGGTTAGAATTATGGGATACGGGTTGTTCTCAGGAAATGGGTTATGCATTAACGTTAGGATAAGAGGTTAATGTAAGGCGCACGGTGAGGTTTACGTGTTAAGGGGAGAAATAGGAACAGGGTTGGGTGTTATGTTCAGGGTTAGGGTTATCTGTAAAAGGTATTGTTTATGATTAGCGCACGGGCCCTGTCTGCATTGGGCGGGCGGGGGGAGTTTAGGGGGCTGGGATTGTACCCAGGAACCCACTCTATCATACTCTGGGTATGGGCCCGTGGGTTTCATGCAGGACGCAGTGGTAGAGCCTCCTTTCACGCATGGCATGGGAGGATGGCAGGCTTTCTAAACTCTAAGAAAGCAAGAAGTCTGAGAATTAGATTTAGGGTTAGGATTATGGTTAGGGTTAAGGATGAAGTTTAGTGTTAGGGTGAGGGCTTAGGGTTAGGGATTAGGGTTAGGGTTAAAGGTTTCCCTTAGGTTTAACGGTTACACTTAGGTTTAGGGTTGAGGTTTACGGTTAGGGTTAAGATGAGGGGTTAGGGTTTGGTACAGGGTTAGGGTTATGTGTTAGGTTTAGGGTTGAAGATTAGGATTAGGGTTAGGATTAAAGGTTAGCGTGAGAGTTAACACTTAGGGTTAAGGTTAAGAGTTAGGGTTTAGGGTTAGGTTTAGAGTTAGTTTTAGAGTTAGAGTTATGTGCTATGGTTTGTGTTAGAGGTTAGGGTTAGGTTTACTGGTCACGGCTAGGGTTAGGTTTAGGGGGTAGCATTAGGGTTAGGCTTATGGTTAGGGTTAAGGGATTGGATTAGGGATAAGTGTTGGGCTTAGGGTTAGGGTTTAGTGTTAGGGTTATCATTAAGGATTAGGGGTAGGGTCAGGGTTAAATGCTTGGTTGCGGGTAATGGTTAGGGTCAGGGTTAAGGTTCACGGATAGGGTTAGTGTTAAGGGTTACGGGTAGGTTTAGGGTTCAGGGATAGAGTTAGCATTAGGGCTTAAGGTTAGGATTAGGCGGTAGGTTCGATTTAGGGTTAGATCTAGGCGTTCGGGTAAGGGCTAGCGTTAGGGTTAAGAGATAGGGTTAGGTTTAATGCTTAGGATTAGGGTTAGGGTTTGGGGTTAAAGTAAGTGTTAGGGGTTAGGTTTCAGGATCCAAGGTTAGGGTTATTTTTAGCTGTAGTGTTAGGGTTAGGGATAAGGGATCCCATTAGCATTAAGGGTCTTCCTTACTGTAGGGTTAAGGGTTAGGCTTAGAGTTAAAGGTTAAGGTTAGGGTCAGTGTTAAGATTTAGGGTGAGGGTTAACGGTTAGGGTAAAGGTTAAGCGTTAGGGTTAGGGATTAGTGATTAGGGATTTTGGTTAGTGTTAGGGTTAGCGATTAGGAGTTAGTGTTTTATGAAGGGGTATGGTTAGAATTAGGATTGGGGTTAGAGTTAGGGTGAGGTATAGGGGTTAGGTTTAGGGGTTAGTTTTAGGGTAAAAGGATAGGATTAGGGTTACGGATTGGGATTAGGTTTAGGGTTAAAGTTTACTGCTGGGGTTAGGGATAGGGTTCAGGGTTAGCTTTAGGTGTTCTGGTTAGGGTTAGGTGTTAGGTTAGTGTCAGGGTTAGGTCTAGTCGTGAGGGTAAGGTTTAGGGTTAGCTTTAAGAGCTAGGGTTAGGTTTAATGGTTAGGATTAGGATTAGGGTTAAGGGTTAGGGTAAGGCTAAGGGGTTAGGGTGAAGGGATAGGGTCAAGGGTTAGGGTTTTTGTTAGGCATAGCGTTGGGGTTAGAAGTAAGGGTTACTGTCAGTGTTAGGGTTGTAGGTAGGGCTACGGTTAGGGTTAGCGGTTTAGAATTAGGGTTAGGGATTAGGTGTCACAGTGATGACTAGGAGATAGGGTTAGAATTATGGGATAGGGGTTGTTCTCAGGAAATGGGTTATGCATTAACGTTAGGATAAGAGGTTAAAGTTAGGCGCACGGTAAGGTTTACGTGTTAAGGGGAGAAATAGGAACAGGGTTGGGTGTTATGTTCAGGGTTAGGGTTATCTGTTAAAGGTATTGTTTATGCTTAGCACACGGGCTCTGTCTGCATTAGGCGGGCGGGGAGAGTTTAGGGGGCTGGGATTGTACCCGGGAAACCACTCTATCATACCCTGGGTATGGGCCCGTGGGTTTCATGCAGGACACAGTGGTAGAGCCTCCTTTCACGCATGGCATTTGAGGATTGCAGGCTTTCTAAACTCTAAGAAAGCAAGAAGTCTGAGAATTAGATTTAGGGTTAGGATTATGGTTAGGGTTAAGGATGAAGTTTAGTGTTAGGGTGAGGGCTTAGGGTTAGGGATTAGGGTTAGGGTTAAAGGTTACTCTTAGGTTTAACGGTTACACTTTGGTTTAGGGTTGAGGTTTACGGTTAGGGTTTAGATGAGGGGTTAGTGTTTGGTACAGGGTTAGGGTTAAGTGTTAGGTTTAGGGTTGAAGATTAGGATTAGGGTTAGGATTAAAGGTTAGCGTGAGAGTTAAGCTTAGGGTTAAGGTTAAGAGTTAGGGTTTAGGGATAGGGTTAGGGTTAGGGTTAGGGTTAGTTTTAGGGTTAGAGTTATGTGCTATGGTTTGTGTTAGAGGTTAGGGTTAGGTTTACTGGTCACGGTTAGGGTTACTTTTAGGGGGTAGCATTAGGGTTAAGGTTAAGGTTAAGGGATAGGATTAGGGATAAGTGTTGGGCTTAGGGTTAGGGTTTAGTGTTAGGTTTAGCATTAAGGATTAGGGTTAGGGTCAGGGTTAAAAGCTTGGGTGCGGGTAATGGTTAGGGTCAGGGTTAAGGTTCACGGATAGGGTTAGTGTTAATGGTTACGGGTAGGTTTAGGGTTCAGGGATAGAGTTAGGTTTAGGGTTAGGGTTAGGGGTTAGGGTTAGGGTAAGGGTCAGGGTCAGGGGTTAGTGGTTAGGGTTAGGGTTATGGGTTAGGGTTAGGGGTTAGGGTTAGGGTTAGGGTTAGGTTGTTAGGGTTATGGTTTGGGTTGGGGTTAGGGTTAGGGTTTAGGGTTAGGTTTAGGGGTTAGGGTTAGGGTATGGGTTCGGGTTAGGGTTAGGTTTAGGGTTGGGTTAGGGTTAGGGTTAGGGTTGGGTTAGGGTTAGGGTT
>NW_027182835.1:1365000-1375000 GCF_041146395.1 Eulemur rufifrons | reverse complement strand
TATAGGGGTTAGGTTTAGGGGTTAGTTTTACGGTAAAAGGATAGGATTAGGGTTACGGGTTGGGCTTAGGTTTAGGGTTAAAGTTTACTTCTAGGGTTAGGGATAGGGTTCAGGCTTAGCTTTAGGGGTTCTGGTTAGGGTTAGGTGTTAGGTTAGTGTCAGGGTTAGGTCTAGTCGTGAGGGTAAGGTTTAGGGTTAGCTTTAAGAGCTAGGGTTAGGTTTAATGGTTAGGATTAGGATTAGGGTTAAGGGTTAGGGTAAGGCTTAGCGGTTAGGGTGAAGGGTTAGGGTCAAGGGTTAGGGTTTTTGTTAGGCATAGCGTTGGGGTTAGAAGTAAGGGTTACTGTCAGTGTTAGGGTTGTAGGTAGGGTTACGGTTAGGGTTAGCGGTTTAGAATTAGGGTTAGGGATTAGGTGTCACAGTGATGACTAGGAGATAGGGTTATTATTATGGGATAGGGGTTTTTCTCAGGAAATGGGTTATGCATTAACGTTAGGATAAGAGGTTAAAGTTAGGCGCACGGTGAGGTTTACGTGTTAAGGGGAGAAAGAGGAACAGGGTTGGGTGTTATGTTCAGGGTTACGGTTATCTGTTAAAGGTATTGTTTATGCTTAGCGCACGGGCCCTGTCTGCATTAGGCGGGCGGGGGGAGTTTAGGGGGCTGGGATTGTACCCGGGAATCCACTCTATCATACTCTGGGAATGGGCCCGTGGGTTTCATGCAGGACACAGTGGTAGAGCCTCCTTTCACGCATGGCATGGGAGGATGGCAGGCTTTCTAAACTCTAAGAAAGCAAGAAGTCTGAGAATGAGATTTAGGGTAGGATTATGGTTAGGGTTAAGGATGAAATTTAGTGTTAGGGTGAGGGCTTAGGGTTAGGGATTAGGGTTAGGGTTAAAGGCTACTCTTAGGTTTAACGGCTACACTTTGGTTTAGGGTTGAGGTTTACGGTTAGGGTTAAGATGAGGTGTTAGGGTTTGGTACAGGGTTAGGGTTAAGTGTTAGGTTTAGGGTTGAAGATTAGGATTAGGGTTAGGATTAAAGGTTAGCGTGAGAGTTAACGCTTAGGGTTAAGGTTAAGAGTTAGGGTTTAGGGTTAGGTTTGGGGTTAGGTTTAGTTTTAGGGTTAGAGTTATGTGCTATGGTTTGTGTTAGAGGTTAAGTTTAGGTTTACTGGTCACGGTTAGGGTTACGTTTAGGGGTTTGCGTTAGGGTTAGGGTTAAGGGATAGGATTAGGGTTAAGTGTTGGGCTTAGGGTTAGGGTTTAGTGTTAGTGTTATCATTAAGGATTAGGGGTAGGGTCAGGGTTAAATGCTTGGGTGCAGTTAATGGTTAGGGTCAGGGTTAAGGTTCACGGATAGGGTTAGTGTTAAGGGTTACGGGTAGGTTTAGGGTTCAGGGTTAGAGTTAGCATTAGGGCTTAAGGTTAGGATTAGGTGGTAGGTTCGATTTAGGGTTAGATCTAGGCGTTAGGGTAAGGGCTAGCGTTAGGGTTGAGAGATAGGGTTAGGTTTAATGCTTAGGATTAGGGTTAGGGTTTGGGGTTAAAGTAAGTGTTAGGGGTTAGGTTTAAGGATCCAAGGTTAGGGTTATTTTTAGCTGTAGTGTTAGGGTTAGGGATAAGGGATCCCATTAGCATTAAGGGTCTTCCTTACTGTAGGCTTAAGGGTTAGGCTTAGAGTTAAAGGTTAAGGTTAGGGTCAGTGTTAAGATTTAGGGTGAGGGTTAACGGTTAGGGTAAAGGTTAAGTGTTAGGGTTAGGGATTAGTGATTAGGGTTTTTGGTTAGTGTTAGGTTAGCGGTTAGTGTTTTATGAAGGGGTATGGTTAGAATTCGGATTGGGGTTAGAGTTAGGGTGAGGTATAGGGGTTAGGTTTAGGGGTTAATTTTAGGGTAAAAGGATAGGATTAGGGTTACGGGTTGGGCTTAGTTTTAGGGTTAAAGTTTACTGCTAGTGTTAGGGATAGGGTTCAGGGTTAGCTTTAGGGGTTCTGGTGAGGGTTAAGTGTTAGGTTAGTGTCAGGGTTAGGTCTAGTCGTGAGGGTAAGGTTTAGGGTTAGCTTTAAGAGCTAGGGTTAGGTTTAATGGTTAGGATTAGGATTAGGGTTAAGGGTTAGGGTAAGTCTTAGGGGTTAGGGTGAAGGGTTAGGGTCAAGGGTTAGGGTTTTTGTTAGGCATAGCGTTGGGGTTAGAAGTAAGGGTTACTGTCAGTGTTAGGGTTGTAGGTAGGGTTACGGTTAGGGTTAGCGGTTTGGAATTAGGGTTAGAGATTAGGTGTCACAGTGATGACTAGGAGATAGGGTTAGAATTATGGGATAGGGGTTGTTCTCAGGAAATGGGTTATGCATTAACGTTAGGATAAGAGGTTAAAGTTAGGCGCACGGTGAAGTTTATGTGTTAAGGGGAGAAATAGGAACAGGGTTGGGTGTTATGTTCAGGGTTAGGGTTATCTGTTAAAGGTATTGTTTATGCTTAGCGCACGGGCCCTGTCTGCATTAGGCGGGCGAGGGGGAGTTTTGGGGGCTGGGATTGTACCCGGGAACCCACTCTATCATACTCTGGGTATGGGTCCGTGGGTTTCATACAGGACAAAGTGGTAGAGCCTCCTTTCACGCATGGCATGGGAGGATTGCAGGCTTTCTAAACTCTAAGAAAGGAAGAAGTCTGAGAATTAGATTTAGGGTTAGGATTATGGTTAGGGTTAAGGATGAAGTTTAGTGTTAGGGTGAGGGCTTAGGGTTAGGGATTAGGGTTAGGGTTAAAGGTTATTCTTAGGTTTAACGGTTACACTTGGTTTAGGGTTGAGATTTACGGTTAGGGTTAAGATGAGGGGTTAGGGTTTGGTACAGGGTTAGGGTTAAGTGTAGGGTTTAGGGTTGAAGATTAGGATTAGGGTTAGGATTATAGGATAGCGTGAGAGTTAACGCCTAGTGTTAAGGTTAAGAGTTAGGGTTTACGGTTAGGTTTAGGGTTAGGGTTAGTTTTAGGGTTAGAGTTATGTGCTATGGTTTGTGTTAGAGGTTAGGGTTAGGTTTACTGGTGACGGTTAGGGTTACGTTTAGGGGTTAGCATTAGGGTTAGGGTTAGGGTTAGGGTTAAGGGATAGGATTACAGTTAAGTGTTGGCCTTAGGGTTAGGGTTTAGTGTTAGGGTTATCATTAAGGACTAGGGGTAGGGTCAGGGTTAAATGCCTGGGTGCGGGTAATGGTTAGGGTCAGGGTTAGGGTTCACGGATAGGGTTAGTGTTAAGGGTTACGGGTAGGTTTAGGGTTCAGGGTTAGAGTTAGCATTAGGGCTTAAGGTTAGGATTAGGCGGTAGGTTCGATTTAGGGTTAGATCTAGGCGTTCGGGTAAGGGCTAGCGTTAGGCTTAAGAGATAGGGTTAGGTTTAATGCTTAGGATTAGGGTTAGGGTTTGGGGTTAAAGTAAGTGTTAGAGGTTAGGTTTAAGGATGAAAGGTTACTGTTATTTTTAGCTGTAGTGTTAGGGTTAGGGAAAAGGGATCCCATTAGCATTAAGGGTCTTCCTTACTGTAGGGTTAAGGGTTAGGCTTAGAGTTAAAGGTTAAGGTTAGGGTCAGTGTTAAGATTTAGGGTGAGGGTTAACGGTTAGGGTAAAGGTTAAGCGTTAGGGTTAGGGATTACTGATTAGGGTTTTTGGTTAGTGTTAGGGTTAGCGGTTAGGAGTTAGTGTTTTATGAAGGGGTATGGTTAGAATTAGGATTGGGGTTAGAGTTAGGGTGAGGTATAGGGGTTAGGTTTAGGGGTTAGTTTTAGGGTAAAAGGATAGGATTAGGGTTACGGGTTGGGCTTAGGTATAGGGTTAAAGTTTACTGCTAGGGTTAGGGATAGGTTTCAGGCTTAGCTTTAGGGGTTCTGCTTAGTGTTAGGTGTTAGGTTAGTGTCAGGGTTAGGTCTAGTCGTGAGGGCAAGGTTCAGGGTTATCTTTAAGAGCTAGGGTTAAGTTTAATGGTTAGGATTAGGATTAGGGTTAAGGGTTAGGGTGAGGCTTAGGGGTTAGCGTGCAGGGTTAGGGTTTTTGTTAGGCATAGCGTTGGGGTTAGAAGTAAGGGTTACTGTCAGTGTTAGGGTTGTAGGTAGGGTTACGGTTAGGGTTAGCGGTTTAGAATTAGGGTTAGGGATTAGGTGTCACAGTGATGACTAGGAGATAGGGTTAGAATTATGGGATAGGGGTTGTTCTCAGGAAATGGGTTATGCATTAACGTTAGGATAAGAGGTTAAAGTTAGGCGCACGGTGAGGTTTACGTGTTAAGGGGAGAAATAGGAACAGGGTTGGGTGTTATGTTCAGGGTTACGGTTATCTGTTAAAGGTATTGTTTATGCTTAGCGCACGGGCCCTGTCTGCACTGGGCGGGCGGGGGGAGTTTAGGGGGCTGGGATTGTACCCGGGAACCCACTCTATCATACTCTGCGTATGGGCCCGTGGGTTTCATGCAGGACGCAGTGGTAGAGCCTCCTTTCACGCATGGCATGGGAGGATTGCAGGCTTTCTAAACTCTAAGAAAGCAAGAAGTCTGAGAATGAGATTTAGGGTTAGGATTATGGTTAGGGTTAAGGATGAAGTTTAGTGTTAGGGTGAGGGCTTAGGGTTAGGGATTAGGGTTAGGGTTAAAGGTTACCCTTAGGTTTAACGGTTACACTTTGGTTTAGGGTTGAGGTTTACGGTTAGGGTTAAGATGAGGGGTTAGGGTTTGGTACAGGGTTAGGGTTAAGTGTTAGGTTTAGGGTTGAAGATTAGGATTAGGGTTAGGATTAAAGGTTAGCGTGAGAGTTAACGCTTAGGGTTAAGGTGAAGAGTTAGGGTTTAGGGTTAGGGTTAGGGTTAGTTTTAGAGTTAGAGTTATGTGCTATGGTTTGTGTTAGAGGTTAGGGTTAGGTTTACTGGTCACGGCTAGGGTTAGGTTTAGGGGGTAGCATTAGGGTTAGGCTTATGGTTAGGGTTAAGGGATAGGATTAGGGATAAGTGTTGGGCTTAGGGTTAGGGTTTAGTGTTAGGGTTATCATTAAGGTTTAGGGGTAGGGTCAGGGTTAAATGCTTGGGTGCGGGTAATGGTTAGGGTCAGGGTTAAGGTTCACGGATAGGGTTAGTGTTAAGGATTACGGGTAGGTTTAGGGTTCAGGGTTAGAGTTAGCATTAGGGCTTAAGGTTAGGATTAGGCGGTAGGTTAGACTTAGGGTTAGATCTAAGCCTTAGGGTAAGGGCTAGCGTTAGGGTTAAGAGATAGGGTTAGGTTTAATGCTTAGGATTAGGGTTAGGGTTTGGGGTTAAAGTAAGTGTTAGGGGTTAGGTTTCAGGATCAAAGGTTAGGGTTATTTTTAGCTGTAGTGTTAGGGTTAGGGATAAGGGATACCATTAGCATTAAGGGTCTTCCTTACTGTAGGGTTAAGGGTTAGGCTTAGAGTTAAAGGTTAAGGTTAGGGTCAGTGTTAAGATTTAGGGTGAGGGTTAACGGTTAGGGTAAAGGTTAAGCGTTAGGGTTAGGGATTACTGATTAGGGTTTTTGGTTAGTGTTAGGGTTAGCGGTTAGGAGTTAGTGTTTTATGAAGGGGTATGGTTAGAATTAGGATTGGGGTTAGAGTTAGGGTGAGGTATAGGGGTTAGGTTTAGGGGTTAGTTTTAGGGTAAAAGGATAGGATTAGGGTTACGGGTTGGGCTTAGGTTTAGGGTTAAAGTTTACTGCTAGGGTTAGGGATAGGGTTCAGGGTTAGCTTTAGGGGTTCTGGTTAGGGTTAGGTGTTAGGTTAGTGTCAGGGTTAGGTCTAGTCGTGAGGGTAAGGTTTAGGGTTAGCTTTAAGAGCTAGGGTTAGGTTTAATGGTTAGGATTAGGATTAGGGTTAAGGGTTAGGGTAAGGCTTAGGGGTTAGGGTGAAGGGTTAGGGTGAAGGGTTAGGGTTTTTGTTAGGCATAGCGTTGGGGTTAGAAGTAAGGGTTACTGTCAGTGCCAGGGTTGTAGGTAGGGTTACGGTTAGGGTTAGCGGTTTAGAATTAGGGTTAGGGATTAGGTGTCACAGTGATAACTAGGAGATAGGGTTAGAATTATGTCATAGGGGTTGTTCTCAGGAAATGGGTTATGCATTAACGTTAGCATAAGAGGTTAAAGTTAGGCGCACGGTGAAGTTTACGTGTTAAGGGGAAAAATAGGAACAGGGTTGGGTGTTATGTTCAGGGTTAGGGTTATCTGTTAAAGGTAATGTTTATGCTTTGCGCACGGGCCCTGTCTGCATTAGGCGGCGGGGGGGAGTTTTGGGGGCTGGGATTGTACCCGGGAACCCACTCTATCATACTCTGGGTATGGGCCCGTGGGTTTCATACAGGACACAGTGGTAGAGCCTCCTTTCACGCATGGCATGGGAGGATTGCAGGCTTTCTAAACTCTAAGAAAGCAAGAAGTCTGAGAATTAGATTTAGGGTTAGGATTATGGTTAGGGTTAAGGATGAAGTTTAGTGTTAGGGTGAGGGCTTAGGGTTAGGGATTAGGGTTAGGGTTAAAGGTTACTCTTAGGTTTAACGGTTACACTTTGGTTTAGGGTTGAGGTTTACGGTTAGGGTTAAGATGAGGGGTTAGGGTTTGGTACAGGGTTAGGGTTAAGTGTAAGGTTTGGGGTTGAAGATTAGGATTAGGGTTAGGATTATAGGATAGCGTGAGAGTTAACGCTAAGGGTTAAGGTTAAGAGTTAGGGTTTAGGGTTAGGTTTAGGGTTAGGGTTAGTTTTAGGGTTAGAGTTATGTGCTATGTTTTGTGTTAGAGGTTAGTGTTAGGTTTACTGGTGACGGTTAGGGTTACGTTTAGGGGTTAGCATTAGGGTTAGGGTTAGGGTTAGGGTTAAGGGATGGGATTACGGTTAAGTGTTGGCCTTAGGGTTAGGGTTTAGTGTTAGGGTTATCATTAAGGACTAGGGGTAGGGTCAGGGTTAAATGCCTGGGTGCGGGTAATGGTTAGGGTCAGGGTTAAGGTTCACGGATAGGGTTAGTGTTAAGGGTTACGGGTAGGTTTAGGGTTCAGGGTTAGAGTTAGCATTAGGGCTTAAGGTTAGGATTAGGCGGTAGGTTCGATTTAGGGTTAGATCTAGGCGTTCGGGTAAGGGCTAGCGTTAGGGTTAAGAGATAGGGTTAGGTTTAATGCTTAGGATTAGGGTTAGGGTTTGGGGTTAAAGTAAGTGTTAGGGGTTAGGTTTAAGGATGAAAGGTTACTGTTATTTTTAGCTGTAGTGTTAGGGTTAGGGATAAGGGATACCATTAGCATTAAGGGTCTTCCTTACTGTAGGGTTAAGGGTTAGGCTTAGAGTTTAAGGTTAAGGTTAGGGTCAGTGTTAAGATTTAGGGTGAGGGTTAACGGTTAGGGTAAAGGTTAAGCGTTAGGGTTAGGGATTAGTGATTAGGGTTTTTGGTTAGTGTTAGGGTTAGCGGTTAGGAGTTAGTGTTTTATGAAGGGGTATGGTTAGAATTAGGATTGGGGTTAGAGGTAGGGTGAGGTATAGGGGTTAGGTTTAGGGGTTAGTTTTAGGGTAAAAGGATAGGATTAGGGTTACGGGTTGGGCTTAGGTTTAGGGTTAAAGTTTACTGCTAGGGTTAGGGATAGGGTTCAGGCTTAGCTTTAGGGGTTCTGGTTAGGGTTAGGTGTTAGGTTAGTGTCAGGGTTAGGTCTAGTCGTGAGGGCAAGGTTCAGGGTTATCTTTAAGAGCTAGGGTTAGGTTTAATGGTTAGGATTAGGATTAGGGTTAAGGGTTAGGGTAAGGCTTAGGGGTTAGGGTGAAGGGTTAGGGTTTTTGTTAGGCATAGCGTTGGGGTTAGAAGTAAGGGTTACTGTCAGTGTTAGGGTTGTAGGTAGGGTTACGGTTAGGGTTAGCGGTTTAGAATTAGGGTTAGGGATTAGGTGTCACAGTGATGACTAGGAGATAGGGTTAGAATTATGGAATAGCGGTTGTTCTCAGGAAATGGGTTATGCATTAACGTTAGGATAAGAGGTTAAAGTTAGGCGCACGGTGAGGTTTAATTGTTAAGGGGAGAAATAGGAACAGGGTTGGGTGTTATGTTCAGGGTTAGGGTTATCTGTTAAAGGTATTGTTTATGCTTAGCGCACGGGCCCTGTCTGCATTAGGCGGGCGGGGGGAGTTTAGGGGGCTGGGATTGTACCCGGGAACCCACTCTATCATACTCTGGGTATGGGCCCGTGGGTTTCATGCAGGACACAGTGGTAGAGCCTCCTTTCACGCATGGCATGGGAGGATGGCAGGCTTTCTAAACTCTAAGAAAGCAAGAAATGTGAGAATGAGATTTAGGGTTGGATTATGGTTAGGGTTAAGGATGAAGTTTAATGTTAGGGTGAGGGCTTAGGCTTAGGTATTAGGGTTAGGGTTAAAGGTTACTCATAGGTTTAACGGTTACACTGTGGTTTAGGGTTGAGGTTTACGATTAGGGTTAAGATGAGGGGTTAGGTTATGGTACAGGGTTAGGGTTAAGTGTTAGGTTTAGTGTTGAAGATTAGGATTAGGGTTAGGATTAAAGGTTAGCGTGAGAGTTAACGCTTAGGGTTAAGGTTAAGAGTTAGGGTTTAGGGTTAGGGTTAGGGATAGGGTTAGTTTCAGTTAGTTTAGTGCTATGGTTTGTGTTAGAGGTTATGGTTAGGTTTACTGGTCACGGTTAGGGTTACGTTTAGGGGTTAGCATTAGGGTTAGGGTTAAGGGATAGGATTAGGTATAAGTGTTGGTCTTAGGGTTAGGGTTTAGTGTTAAGGTTATCATTAAGGATTAGGGGTAGGATCAGGGTTAAATGCTTGGGTGCGGGTAATGTTTAGGGTCAGGGTTAAGGTTGACGGATAGGGTTAGTTTTAAGGGTTACGGGTAGGTTTAGGGTTCAGGGTTAGAGTTAGCATTAGGGCTTAAGGTTAGGATTAGGCGGTAGGTTCGATTTAGGGTTAGATCTAGGCGTTAGGTTAAGGGCTAGCGTTAGGGTTAAGAGATAGGGTTAGGTTTAATGCTTAGGATTAGGGTTAGGGTTTGGGGTTAAAGTAAGTGTTAGGGGTTAGGTTTAAGGATCAAAGGTTAGGGTTATTTTTACCTGTAGTGTTAGGGTTAGGGATAAGGGATCCCATTAGCATTAAGGGTATTCCTTACTGTAGGGTTAAGGGTTAGGCTTAGAGTTAAAGGTTAAGGTTAGGGTCAGGGTTAAGATTTCGGGTAGGGTTAACGGTTAGGGTAAAGGTTAAGCGTTAGGGTTAGGGATTAGTGATTAGGGTTTTTGGTTAGTGTTAGGGTTAGCGGTTAGGAGTTAGTGTTTTATAAAGGGGTATGGTTAGAATTAGGATTGGGGTTAGAGTTAGGGTGATGTATAGGGGTTAGGTTTAGGGTAAAAGGATAGGATTAGGGTTACGGGTTGGGCTTAGGTTTAGGGTTAAAGTTTACTGCTAGGGTTAGGGATAGGGTTCAGGGTTAGCTTTAGGGGTTCTGGTTAGGGTTAGGTGTTAGGTTAGTGTCAGGGTTAGGTCTAGTCGTGAGGGTAAGGTTTAGGGTTAGCTTTAAGAGCTAGGGTTAGGTTTAATGGTTAGGATTAGGATTAGGGTTAAGGGTTAGGGTAAGGCTTAGGGGTTAGGGTGAAGGGATAGGGTCAAGTGTTAGGGTTTTTGTTAGGCATAGCGTTGGGGTTAGAATTAAGGGTTACTGTCAGTGTTAGGGTTGTAGGTAGGGTTACGGTTAGGGTTAGCGGTTTAGAATTAGGGTTAGGGATTAGGTGTCACAGTGATGACTAGGAGATAGGGTTACAATCATGGGATGGGGTTGTTCTCAGGAAATGGGTTATGCATTAACGTTAGGATAAGAGGTTAAAGTTAGGCGCACGGTGAGGTTTACGTGTTAAGGGGAGAAATAGGAACAGGGTTGGGTGTTACGTTCAGGGTTAGGGTTATCTGTTAAAGGTATTGTTTATGCTTAGCACAAGGGCCCTGTCTGCATTAGGCGGGCGGGGGGAGTTTACCGGGCTGG
>NW_027182835.1:1347500-1355000 GCF_041146395.1 Eulemur rufifrons | reverse complement strand
TAGGGGGCTGGGATTGTACCCGGGAACCCACTCTATCATACTCTGGGTATGGGTCCGTGGGTTTCATGCAGGAAACAGTGGTAGAGCCTCCTTTCACGCATGGCATGGGAGGATTGCAGGCTTTCTAAACTCTAAGAAAGCAAGAAGTCTGAGAATTAGATTTAGGGTTAGGATTATGGTTAGGGTTAAGGATGAAGTTTAGTGTTAGGGTGAGGGCTTAGGGTTAGGGATTAGGGTTAGGGTTAAAGGTTACTCTTAGGTTTAACGGTTCCACTGTGGTTTAGGGTTGAGGTTTACGGTTAGGGTTAAGATGAGGGGTTAGGGTTTGGTACAGCGTTAGAGTTAAGTATTAGGTTTAGTGTTGAAGATAGGATTAGGGTTAGGATTAAAGGTTAGCGTGAGAGTTAACTCTTAGGGTTAAGGTTAAGAGTTAGGGTTTAGGGTTAGGTTTAGGGTTAGTGTTAGTTTTGGGTTAGAGTTATGTGCTATGGTTTGTGTTAGCGGTTAGGTTTAGGATTACTGGTGACGGTTAGGGTTACGTTTAGGGGTTAGCATTAGGGTTATGGTTAGGGTTAAGGGATAGGATTAGGGTTAAGTGTTGGGCTTAGGGTTAGGGTTTAGTGTTAGTGTTAGCATTAAGGATTAGGGTTAGGGTCAGGGTTAAATGCTTGGGTGCGGGTAACGGTTAGCGTCAGGGTTAAGGTTCACGGATAGGGTTAGTGTTAAGTGTTACGGGTAGGTTTAGGGTTCAGGGTTAGAGTTATCATTAGGACTTAAGTTTAGGATTAGGCGATAGGTTAGATTTAGGGTTAGATCTAGGCATTAGGGTAAGGGCTAGGGTTAGGGTTAAGAGATAGGGTTAGGTTTAATGCTTAGGATTAGGGTTAGGGTTTGGGGTTAAAGTAAGTGTTACGGGTTAGGTTTAAGGATCCAAGGTTAGGGTTATTTTTAGTTGTAGTGTTAGGGTTAGGGATAAGGGATCCCATTAGCATTAAGGGTCTTCCTTACTGTAGGGTTAAGGGTTAGGCTTAGAGTTAAAGGTTAAGGTTAGGGTCAGTGTTAAGATTTAGGGTGAGGGTTAACGGTTAGGGTAAAGGTTAAGCGTTAGGGTTAGGGATTAGTGATTAGGGTTTCTGGTTAGTGTTAGGGTTAGCCGTTAGGAGTTAGTGTTTTATGAAGGGGTATGGTTAGAATTAGGATTGGGGTTAGAGTTAGGGTGAGGTATAGGGGTTAGGTTTAGGGGTTAGTTTTAGGGTAAAAGGATAGGATTAGGGTTACGGGTTGGGCTTAGGTTTAGGGTTAAAGTTTACTGCTAGGGTTAGGGATAGGGTTCAGGCTTAGCTTTAGGGGTTCTGGTTAGGGTTAGGTGTTAGGTTAGTGTCAGGGTTAGGTCTAGTCGTGAGGGTAAGGTTTAGGGTTAGCTTTAAGAGCTAGGGTTAGGTTTAATGGTTAGGATTAGGATTAGGGTTAAGGGTTAGGGTAAGGCTTAGGGGTTAGGGTGAAGGGTTAGGGTCAAGGGTTAGGGTTTTTGTTAGGCATAGCGTTGGGGTTAGAAGTAAGGGTTACTGTCAGTGTTAGGGTTGTAGGTAGAGTTACGGTTAGGGTTAGCGGTTTAGAATTAGGGTTAGGGATTAGGTGTCACAGTGATGACTAGGAGATAGGGTTATTATTATGGGATAGGGGTTTTTCTCAGGAAATGGGTTATGCATTAACGTTAGGATAAGAGGTTAAAGTTAGGCGCACGGTGAGGTTTACGTGTTAAGGGGAGAAAGAGGAACAGGGTTGGGTGTTATGTTCAGGGTTAGGGTTATCTGTTAAAGGTATTGTTTATGCTTAGTGCACGGGCCCTGTCTGCATTAGGCGGGCGGGGGGAGTTTAGGGGGCTGGGATTGTACCTGGGAACCCACTCTATCATGCTCTGGGTATGGGCCCGTGGGTTTCATGCAGGACACAGTGGTAGAGCCTCCTTTCACGCATGGCATGGGAGGATGGCAGGCTTTCTAAACTCTAAGAAAGCAAGAAGTCTGAGAATGAGATCTGGGTAGGATTATGCTTAGGGTTAAGGATGAAATTTAGTGTTAGGGTGAGGGCTTAGGGTTAGGAATTAGGGTTAGGGTTAAAGGCTACTCTTAGGTTCAACGGCTACACTTTGGTTTAGCATTGAGGTTTACGGTTAGGGTTAAGATGAGGGGTTAGGGTTTGGTACAGGGTTAGGGTTAAGTGTTAGGTTTAGGGTTGAAGATTAGGATTAGGGTTAGGATTAAAGGTTAGCGTGAGAGTTAACGCTTAGGGTTAAGCTTAAGAGTTAGGGTTTAGGGTTAGGGTTGGGGTTATGTTTAGTTTTAGGGTTAGAGTTATGTGCTATGGTTTGTGTTAGAGGTTAAGGTTAGGTTTACTGGTCACGGTTAGGGTTACGTTTAAGGGTTTGCGTTAGGGTTAGGGTTAAGGGATAAGATTAGGGTTAAGTGTTGGGCTTAGGGTTAGGGTTTAGTGTTAGTGTTATCATTAAGGATTAGGGGTAGGGTCAGGGTTAAATGCTTGGGTGCGGGTAATGGTTAGGGTCAGGGTTAAGGTTCACGGATAGGGTTAGTGTTAAGGGTTACGGGTAGGTTTAGGGTTCAGGGTTAGAGGTAGCATTAGGGCTTAAGTTTAGGATTAGGCGGTAGGTTCGATTTAATGTTAGATCTAGGCGTTAGGGTAAGGGCTAGCGTTAGGGTTCAGAGATAGGGTTAGGTTTAATGCTTAGGATTAGGGTTAGGGTTGGGGTTAAAGTAAGTGTTACGGGTTAGGTTTAAGGATCCAAGGTTAGGGTTATTTTTAGTTGTAGTGTTAGGGTTAGGGATAAGGGATCCCATTAGCATTAAGGGTCTTCCTTACTGTAGGGTTAAGGGTTAGGCTTAGAGTTAAAGGTTAAGGTTAGGGTCAGTGTTAAGATTTAGGGTGAGGGTTAACGGTTAGGGTAAAGGTTAAGCGTTAGGGTTAGGGATTAGTGATTAGGGTTTCTGGTTAGTGTTAGGGTTAGCCGTTAGGAGTTAGTGTTTTATGAAGGGGTATGGTTAGAATTAGGATTGGGGTTAGAGTTAGGGTGAGGTATAGGGGTTAGGTTTAGGGGTTAGTTTTAGGGTAAAAGGATAGGATTAGGGTTACGGGTTGGGCTTAGGTTTAGGGTTAAAGTTTACTGCTAGGGTTACGGATAGGGTTCAGGCTTAGCTTTAGGGGTTCTGGTTAGGGTTAGGTGTTAGGTTAGTGTCAGGGTTAGGTCTAGTCGTGAGGGTAAGGTTTAGGGTTAGCTTTAAGAGCTAGGGTTAGGTTTAATGGTTAGGATTAGGATTAGGGTTAAGGGTTAGGGTAAGGCTTAGGGGTTAGGGTGAAGGGTTAGGGTCAAGGGTTAGGGTTTTTGTTAGGCATAGCGTTGGGGTTAGAAGTAAGGGTTACTGTCAGTGTTAGGGTTGTAGGTAGAGTTACGGTTAGGGTTAGCGGTTTAGAATTAGGGTTAGGGATTAGGTGTCACAGTGATGACTAGGAGATAGGGTTATTATTATGGGATAGGGGTTTTTCTCAGGAAATGGGTTATGCATTAACGTTAGGATAAGAGGTTAAAGTTAGGCGCACGGTGAGGTTTACGTGTTAAGGGGAGAAAGAGGAACAGGGTTGGGTGTTATGTTCAGGGTTAGGGTTATCTGTTAAAGGTATTGTTTATGCTTAGTGCACGGGCCCTGTCTGCATTAGGCGGGCGGGGGGAGTTTAGGGGGCTGGGATTGTACCTGGGAACCCACTCTATCATGCTCTGGGTATGGGCCCGTGGGTTTCATGCAGGACACAGTGGTAGAGCCTCCTTTCACGCATGGCATGGGAGGATGGCAGGCTTTCTAAACTCTAAGAAAGCAAGAAGTCTGAGAATGAGATCTGGGTAGGATTATGCTTAGGGTTAAGGATGAAATTTAGTGTTAGGGTGAGGGCTTAGGGTTAGGAATTAGGGTTAGGGTTAAAGGCTACTCTTAGGTTTAACGGCTACACTTTGGTTTAGCATTGAGGTTTACGGTTAGGGTTAAGATGAGGGGTTAGGGTTTGGTACAGGGTTAGGGTTAAGTGTTAGGTTTAGGGTTGAAGATTAGGATTAGGGTTAGGATTAAAGGTTAGCGTGAGAGTTAACGCTTAGTGTTAACCTTAAGAGTTAGGGTTTAGGGTTAGGGTTGGGGTTATGTTTAGTTTTAGGGTTAGAGTTATGTGCTATGGTTTGTGTTAGAGGTTAAGGTTAGGTTTACTGGTCACGGTTAGGGTTACGTTTAAGGGTTTGCGTTAGGGTTAGGGTTAAGGGATAAGATTAGGGTTAAGTGTTGGGCTTAGGGTTAGGGTTTAGTGTTAGTGTTATCATTAAGGATTAGGGGTAGGGTCAGGGTTAAATGCTTGGGTGCGGGTAATGGTTAGGGTCAGGGTTAAGGTTCACGGATAGGGTTAGTGTTAAGGGTTACGGGTAGGTTTAGGGTTCAGGGTTAGAGGTAGCATTAGGGCTTAAGTTTAGGATTAGGCGGTAGGTTCGATTTAATGTTAGATCTAGGCGTTAGGGTAAGGGCTAGCGTTAGGGTTCAGAGATAGGGTTAGGTTTAATGCTTAGGATTAGGGTTAGGGTTTGGGGTTAAAGTAAGTGTTAGGGGTTAGGTTTAAGGATCCAAGGTTACGGTTATTTTTAGCTGTAGTGTTAGGGTTAGGGATAAGGGATCCCATTAGCATTAAGGGTCTTCCTTACTGTAGGCTTAAGGGTTAGGCTTAGAGTTAAAGGTTAAGGTTAGGGTCAGTGTTAAGATTTAGGGTGAGGGTTAACGGTTAGGGTAAAGGTTAAGTGTTAGGGTTAGGGATTAGTGATTAGGGTTTTTGGTTAGTGTTAGGTTAGCGGTTAGTGTTTTATGAAGGGGTATGGTTAGAATTAGTATTGGGGTTAGAGTTAGGGTGAGGTATAGGGGTTAGGTTTAGGGGTTAGTTTTAGGGTAAAAGGATAGGATTAGGGTTACGGGTTAGGCTTAGGTTTAGGGTTAAAGTTTACTGCTAGGGTTAGGGATAGGGTTCAGGGTTAGCTTTAGGGGTTCTGGTGAGGGTTAAGTGTTAGGTTGGTGTCAGGGTTAGGTCTAGTCGTGAGGGTAAGGTTTAGGGTTAGCTTTAAGAGCTAGGGTTAGGTTTAATGGTTAGGATTAGGATTAGGGTTAAGGGTTAGGGTAAGTCTTTGGGGTTAGGGTGAAGGGTTAGGGTCAAGGGTTAGGGTTTTTGTTAGGCATAGCGTTGGGGTTAGAAGTAAGGGTTACTGTCAGTGTTAGGGTTGTAGGTAGGGTTACGGTTAGGGTTAGCGGTTTGGAATTAGGGTTAGGGATTAGGTGTCACAGTGATGACTAGGATATAGGGTTAGAATTATGGGATAGGGGTTGTTCTCAGGAAATGGGTTATGCATTAACGTTAGGATAAGAGGTTAAAGTTAGGCGCACGGTGAGGTTTACGTGTTAAGGGGAGAAATAGGAACAGGGTTGGGTGTTATGTTCAGGGTTAGGGTTATCTGTTAAAGGTATTGTTTATGCTTAGCGCACGGGCCCTGTCTGCATTAGGTGGGCGGGGGGGAGTTTTGGGGGCTGGGATTGTACCCGGGAACCCACTCTATCATACTCTGGGTATGGGTCCGTGGGTTTCATACAGGACACAGTGGTAGAGCCTCCTTTCACGCATGGCATGGGAGGATTGCAGGCTTTCTAAACTCTAACAAAGCAAGAAGTCTGAGAATTAGATTTAGGGTTAGGATTCTGGTTATGGTTAAGGATGAAGTTTAGTGTTAGGGTGAGGGCTTAGGGTTAGGGATTAGGGTTAGGGTTAAAGGTTACTCTTAGGTTTAACGGTTACACTTTGGTTTAGGGTTGAGGTTTACGGTTAGGGTTAAGATGAGGGGTTAGGGTTTGGTACAGGGTTAGGGTTAAGTGTAAGGTTTAGGGTTGAAGATTAGGATTAGTGTTAGGATTATAGGATAGCGTGAGAGTTAACGCTTAGGGTTAAGGTTAAGAGTTAGGATTTAGGGTTAGGTTTAGGGTTAGGGTTAGTTTTAGGGTTAGAGTTATGTGCTATGGTTTGTGTTAGAGGTTAGGGTTAGGTTTTCTGTTCACGGTTAGGGTTACGTTTAGGGGTTAGCATTAGGGTTAGGGTTAGGGTTAGGGTTAAGGGATAGTATTACGGTTAAGTGTTGGCCTTAGGGTTAGGGTTTAGTGTTAGGGTTATCATTAAGGACTAGGGGTAGGGTCAGGGTTAAATGCCTGGGTGCGGGTAATGGTTAGGGTCAGGGCTAAGGTTCACGAATAGGGATAGTGTTAAGGGTTACGGGTAGGTTTAGGGTTCAGGGTTTGAGTTAGAATTAGGGATTAAGGTTAGGATTAGGCGGTAGGTTCGATTTAGGGTTAGATCTAGGCGTTCGGGTAAGGGCTAGCGTTAGGGTTAAGAGATAGGGTTAGGTTTAATGCTTAGGATTAGGGTTAGGGTTTGGGGTTAAAGTAAGTGTTAGGGGTTAGGTTTCAGGATCAAAGGTTAGGGTTATTTTTAGCTGTAGTGTTAGGGTTAGGGAAAGGGATCCCATTAGCATTAAGGGTCTTCCTTACTGTAGGGTTAAGGGTTAGGCTTAGAGTTAAAGGTTAAGGTTAGGGTCAGTGTTAAGATTTAGGGTGAGGGTTAACGGTTAGGGTAAAGGTTAAGCGTTAGGGTTAGGGATTAGTGATTAGGGATTTTGGTTAGTGTTAGTGTTAGCGATTAGGAGTTAGTGTTTTATGAAGGGGTATGGTTAGAATTAGGATTGGGGTTAGAGTTAGGGTGGGGTATAGGGGTTAGGTTTAGGGGTTAGTTTTAGGGTAAAAGGATAGGATTAGGGTTACGGGTTGGGCTTAGGTTTAGGGTTAAAGTTTACTGCTAGAGTTAGGGATAGGGTTCAGGGTTAGCTTTAGGGGTTCTGGTGAGGGTTAGGTGTTAGGTTAGTGTCAGGGTTAGGTCTAGTCGTGAGGGTAAGGTTTAGGGTTAGCTTTAAGAGCTAGGGTTAGGTTTAATGGTTAGGATTAGGATTAGGGTTAAGGGTTAGGGTAAGGCTTAGGGGTTAGGGTGAAGGGATAGGGTCAAGGGTTAGGGTTTTTGTTAGGCATAGCGTTGGGGTTAGAAGTAAGGGTTACTGTCAGTGTTAGGGTTGTAGGTAGGGTTACGGTTAGGGTTAGCTGTTTAGAATTAGGGTTAGGGATTAGGTGTCACAGTGATGACTAGGAGATAGGGTTAGAATTATGGGATAGGGGTTTTTCTCAGGAAATGGGTTATGCATTAACGTTAGGATAAGAGGTTAAAGTTAGGTGCACGGTGAGGTTTACGTGTTAAGGGGAGAAATAGGAACAGGGTTGGGTGTTATGTTCAGGGTTAGGGTTATCTGTTAAAGGTATTGTTTATGCTTAGCACACGGGCCCTGTCTGCATTAGGCGGGCGGGGGGAGTTTAGCCGGCT
>NW_027182835.1:1335000-1342500 GCF_041146395.1 Eulemur rufifrons | reverse complement strand
GGTTAGGGATTAGGGTTAGGGTTAAAGGCTACTCTTAGGTTTAACGGCTACACTTTGGTTTAGGGTTGAGGTTTACGGTTAGGGTTAAGATGAGGGGATAGGGTTTGGTACAGGGTTAGGGTTAAGTGTTAGGTTTAGGGTTGAAGATTAGGATTAGGGTTAGGATTAAAGGTTAGCGTGAGAGTTAACGCTTAGGGTTAAGGTTAAGAGTTAGGGTTTAGGGTTAGGGTTGGGGTTAGGTTTAGTTTTGGGGTTAGAGTTATGTGCTATGGTTTGTGTTAGAGGTTAAGGTTAGGTTTACTGGTCACGGTTAGGGTTACGTTTAGGGGTTTGCGTTAGGGTTAGGGTTAAGGGATAGGATTAGGGTTAAGTGTTGGGCTTAGGGTTACGGTTTAGTGTTAGTGTTATCATTAAGGATTAGGGGTAGGGTCAGGGTTAAATGCTTGGGTGCGGGTAATGGTTAGGGTCAGGGTTAAGGTTCACGGATAGGGTTAGTGTTAAGGGTTACGGGTAGGTTTAGGGTTCAGGGTTAGAGTTAGCATTAGGGCTTAAGGTTAGGATTAGGCGGTAGGTTCGATTTAGGGTTAGATCTAGGCGTTAGGGTAAGGGCTAGCGTTAGGGTTAAGAGATAGGGTTAGGTTTAATGCTAAGGATTAGGGTTAGGGTTTGGGGTTAAAGTAAGTGTTAGGGGTCAGGTTTAAGGATCCAAGGTTAGGGTTATTTTTAGCTGTAGTGTTAGGGTTAGGGATAAGGGATCCCATTAGCATTAAGGGTCTTCCTTACTGTAGGCTTAAGTGTTAGGCTTAGAGTTAAAGGTTAAGGTTAGGGTCAGTGTTAAGATTTAGGGTGAGGGTTAACGGTTAGGGTAAAGGTTAAGTGTTAGGGTTAGGGATTAGTGATTAGGGTTTTTGGTTAGTGTTAGGTTAGCGGCTAGTGTTTTATGAAGGGGTATGGTTAGAATTAGGATTGGGGTTAGAGTTAGGGTGAGGTATAGGGGTTAGGTTTAGGGGTTAGTTTTAGGGTAAAAGGATAGGATTAGGGTTACGGTTTAGGTTTAGGTTTAGGGTTAAAGTTTACTGCTAGGGTTAGGGATAGGGTTCAGGGTTAGCTTTAGGGGTTCTGGTGAGGGTTAAGTGTTAGGTTAGTGTCAGGGTTAGGTCTAGTCGTGAGGGTAAGGTTTAGGGTTAGCTTTAAGAGCTAGGGTTAGGTTTAATGGTTAGGATTAGGATTAGGGTTAAGGGTTAGGGTAAGGCTTAGGGGTGAGGGTGAAGGGTTAGGGTCAAGGTTTAGGGTTTTTATTAGGCATAGCGTTGGGGTTAGAAGTAAGGGTTACTGTCAGTGTTAGGGTTGTAGGTAGGGTTACGGTTAGGGTTAGCGGTTTAGAATTAGGGTTAGGGATTAGATGTCACAGTGATGACTAGGAGATAGGGTTAGAATTATGGGATACGGGTTGTTCTCAGGAAATGGGTTATGCATTAACGTTAGGATAAGAGGTTAAAGTTAGGCGCACGGTGAGGTTTACGTGTTAAGGGGAGAAATAGGAACAGGGTTGGGTGTTATGTTCAGGGTTAGGGTTATCCTTTAAAGGTATTGTTTATGCTTAGCGCACGGGCCCTGTCTGCATTGGGCGGTTGGGGGGAGTTTAGGGGGCTGGGATTGTACCCGGGAACCCACTCTATCATACTCTGGGTATGGGCCCGTGGGTTTCATGCAGGACACAGTGGTAGAGCCTCCTTTGACGCATGGCATGGGAGGATTGCAGGCTTTCTAAACTCTAAGAAAGCAAGAAGTCTGAGAATTAGATTTAGGGTTAGGATTCTGGTTAGGGTTAAGGATGAAGTTTAGTGTTAGGGTGAGGGCTTAGGGTTAGGGCTTAGGGTTAGGGTTAAAGGTTACTCTTAGGTTTAACGGTTACACTTTGGTTTAGGGTTGAGTTTTACGGATAGGGTTAAGATGAGGTGTTAGGGTTTGGTGCAGGGTTAGGGTTAAGTGTTAGGTTTAGGGTTGAAGATTAGGATTAGGGTTAGGATTAAAGGTTAGCGTGAGAGTTAACGCTTAGGGTTAAGGTTAAGAGTTAGGGTTTAGGTTTAGGGTTAGGGTTAGTTTTAGAGTTAGAGTTACGTGCTATGGTTGGTCTTAGAGGTTAGGGTTAGGTTTACTGGTCACGGCTAGGGTTAGGTTTAGGTGGAGGCATTAGGGTTAGGATTATGGTTAGGGTTAAGGGATAGGATTAGGGATAAGTGTTGGGCTTAGGGTTAGGGTTCAGTGTTAGGGTTATCATTAAGGTTTAGTGGTAGGTTCAGGGTTAAATGCTTGGGTGCGGGTAATGGTTAGGGTCAGGGTTAAGGTTCACGGATAGGGTTAGTGTTAAGGGTTACGGGTAGGTTTAGGGTTCAGGGTTAGAGTTAGCATTAGGGCTTAAGGTTAGGAGTAGGCGGTAGGTTCGATTTAGGGTTAGATCTAGGCGTTAGGGTAAGGGCTAGCGTTAGGGTTGGGAGATAGGGTTAGGTTTAATGCTTAGGATTAGGGTTAGGGTTTGGGGTTAAAGTAAGTGTTAGGGGTTAGGTTTAAGGATCCAAGGTTAGGGTTATTTTTAGCTGTAGTGTTAGGGTTAGGGATAAGGGATCCCATTAGCATTAAGGGTCTTCCTTACTGTAGGCTTAAGGGTTAGGCTTAGAGTTAAAGGTTAAGGTTAGGGTAAGTGTTAAGATTTAGGGTGAGGGTTAACGGTTAGGGTAAAGGTTAAGTGTTAGGGTTAGGGATTAGTGATTAGGGTTTTTGGTTAGTGTTAGGTTAGCGGTTAGTGTTTCATGAAGGGGTATGGTTAGAATTAGGATTGGGGTTAGAGTTAGGGTGAGGTATAGGGGTTAGGTTTAGGGGTTAGTTTTAGGGTAAAAGGATAGGATTAGGGTTACGGGTTGGGCTTAGGTTTAGGGTTAAAGTTTACTGCTAGGGTTAGGGATAGGTTTCAGGCTTAGCTTTAGGGGTTCTGCTTAGGTTTAGGTGTTAGGTTAGTGTCAGGGTTAGGTCTAGTCGTGAGGGTAAGGTTTAGGGTTAGCTTTAAGAGCTAGGGTTAGGTTTAATGGTTAGGATTAGGATTAGGGTTAAGGGTTAGGGTAAGGCTTAGGGGTTAGGGTGAAGGGTTAGGGTCAAGGGTTAGGGTTTTTGTTAGGCATAGCGTTGGGGTTAGAAGTAAGGGTAACTGTCAGTGTTAGGGTTGTAGGTAGGGTTACGGTTAGGGTTAGCGGTTTAGAATTAGGATTAGGGATTAGGTGTCACAGTGATGACTAGGAGATAGGGTTATTATTATGGGATAGGGGTTTTTCTCAGGAAATGGGTTATGCATTAACGTTAGGATAAGAGGTTAAAGTTAGACGCACGGTGAGGTTTACGTGTTAAGGGGAGAAAGAGGAACAGGGTTGGGTGTTATGTTCAGGGTTAGGGTTATCTGTTAAAGGTATTGTTTATGCTTAGCGCACGGGCCCTGTCTGCATTAGGCGGGCGGGGGGAGTTTAGGGGGCTGGGATTGTACCCGGGAACCCACTCTATCCTGCTCTGGGTATGGGCCCGTGGGTTTCATGCAGGACACAGTGGTAGAGCCTCCTTTCACGCATGGCATGGGAGGATTGCAGGCTTTCTAAACTCTAAGAAAGCAAGAAGTCTGAGAATGAGATTTAGGGTAGGATTATGCTTAGGGTTAAGGATGAAATTTAGTGTTAGGGTGAGGGCTTAGGGTTAGGGATGAGGGTTAGGGTTAAAGGCTACTCTTAGGTTTAACGGCTACACTTTGGTTTAGGGTTGAGGTTTACGGTTAGGGTTAAGATGAGGGGATAGGGTTTGGTACAGGGTTAGGGTTAAGTGTTAGGTTTAGGGTTGAAGATTAGGATTAGGGTTAGGATTAAAGGTTAGCGTGAGAGTTAACGCTTAGGGTTAAGGTTAAGAGTTAGGGTTTAGGGTTAGGGTTGGGGTTAGGTTTAGTTTTGGGGTTAGAGTTATGTGCTATGGTTTGTGTTAGAGGTTAAGGTTAGGTTTACTGGTCACGGTTAGGGTTACGTTTAGGGGTTTGCGTTAGGGTTAGGGTTAAGGGATAGGATTAGGGTTAAGTGTTGGGCTTAGGGTTACGGTTTAGTGTTAGTGTTATCATTAAGGATTAGGGGTAGGGTCAGGGTTAAATGCTTGGGTGCCGGTAATGGTTAGGGTCAGGGTTAAGGTTCACGGATAGGGTTAGTGTTAAGGGTTACGGGTAGGTTTAGGGTTCAGGGTTAGAGTTAGCATTAGGGCTTAAGGTTAGGATTAGGCGGTAGGTTCGATTTAGGGTTAGATCTAGGCGTTAGGGTAAGGGCTAGCGTTAGGGTTAAGAGATAGGGTTAGGTTTAATGCTAAGGATTAGGGTTAGGGTTTGGGGTTAAAGTAAGTGTTAGGGGTCAGGTTTAAGGATCCAAGGTTAGGGTTATTTTTAGCTGTAGTGTTAGGGTTAGGGATAAGGGATCCCATTAGCATTAAGGGTCTTCCTTACTGTAGGCTTAAGTGTTAGGCTTAGAGTTAAAGGTTAAGGTTAGGGTCAGTGTTAAGATTTAGGGTGAGGGTTAACGGTTAGGGTAAAGGTTAAGTGTTAGGGTTAGGGATTAGTGATTAGGGTTTTTGGTTAGTGTTAGGTTAGCGGCTAGTGTTTTATGAAGGGGTATGGTTAGAATTAGGATTGGGGTTAGAGTTAGGGTGAGGTATAGGGGTTAGGTTTAGGGGTTAGTTTTAGGGTAAAAGGATAGGATTAGGGTTACGGTTTAGGTTTAGGTTTAGGGTTAAAGTTTACTGCTAGGGTTAGGGATAGGGTTCAGGGTTAGCTTTAGGGGTTCTGGTGAGGGTTAAGTGTTAGGTTAGTGTCAGGGTTAGGTCTAGTCGTGAGGGTAAGGTTTAGGGTTAGCTTTAAGAGCTAGGGTTAGGTTTAATGGTTAGGATTAGGATTAGGGTTAAGGGTTAGGGTAAGGCTTAGGGGTGAGGGTGAAGGGTTAGGGTCAAGGTTTAGGGTTTTTATTAGGCATAGCGTTGGGGTTAGAAGTAAGGGTTACTGTCAGTGTTAGGGTTGTAGGTAGGGTTACGGTTAGGGTTAGCGGTTTAGAATTAGGGTTAGGGATTAGATGTCACAGTGATGACTAGGAGATAGGGTTAGAATTATGGGATACGGGTTGTTCTCAGGAAATGGGTTATGCATTAACGTTAGGATAAGAGGTTAAAGTTAGGCGCACGGTGAGGTTTACGTGTTAAGGGGAGAAATAGGAACAGGGTTGGGTGTTATGTTCAGGGTTAGGGTTATCCTTTAAAGGTATTGTTTATGCTTAGCGCACGGGCCCTGTCTGCATTGGGCGGTTGGGGGGAGTTTAGGGGGCTGGGATTGTACCCGGGAACCCACTCTATCATACTCTGGGTATGGGCCCGTGGGTTTCATGCAGGACACAGTGGTAGAGCCTCCTTTGACGCATGGCATGGGAGGATTGCAGGCTTTCTAAACTCTAAGAAAGCAAGAAGTCTGAGAATTAGATTTAGGGTTAGGATTCTGGTTAGGGTTAAGGATGAAGTTTAGTGTTAGGGTGAGGGCTTAGGGTTAGGGATTAGGGTTAGGGTTAAAGGTTACTCTTAGGTTTAACGGTTACACTTTGGTTTAGGGTTGAGGTTTACGGATAGGGTTAAGATGAGGTGTTAGGGTTTGGTGCAGGGTTAGGGTTAAGTGTTAGGTTTAGGGTTGAAGATTAGGATTAGGGTTAGGATTAAAGGTTAGCGTGAGAGTTAACGCTTAGGGTTAAGGTTAAGAGTTAGGGTTTAGGTTTAGGGTTAGGGTTAGTTTTAGAGTTAGAGTTACGTGCTATGGTTGGTCTTAGAGGTTAGGGTTAGGTTTACTGGTCACGGCTAGGGTTAGGTTTAGGTGGAGGCATTAGGGTTAGGATTATGGTTAGGGTTAAGGGATAGGATTAGGGATAAGTGTTGGGCTTAGGGTTAGGGTTCAGTGTTAGGGTTATCATTAAGGTTTAGTGGTAGGTTCAGGGTTAAATGCTTGGGTGCGGGTAATGGTTAGGGTCAGGGTTAAGGTTCACGGATAGGGTTAGTGTTAAGGGTTACGGGTAGGTTTAGGGTTCAGGGTTAGAGTTAGCATTAGGGCTTAAGGTTAGGAGTAGGCGGTAGGTTCGATTTAGGGTTAGATCTAGGCGTTAGGGTAAGGGCTAGCGTTAGGGTTGGGAGATAGGGTTAGGTTTAATGCTTAGGATTAGGGTTAGGGTTTGGGGTTAAAGTAAGTGTTAGGGGTTAGGTTTAAGGATCCAAGGTTAGGGTTATTTTTAGCTGTAGTGTTAGGGTTAGGGATAAGGGATCCCATTAGCATTAAGGGTCTTCCTTACTGTAGGCTTAAGGGTTAGGCTTAGAGTTAAAGGTTAAGGTTAGGGTAAGTGTTAAGATTTAGGGTGAGGGTTAACGGTTAGGGTAAAGGTTAAGTGTTAGGGTTAGGGATTAGTGATTAGGGTTTTTGGTTAGTGTTAGGTTAGCGGTTAGTGTTTCATGAAGGGGTATGGTTAGAATTAGGATTGGGGTTAGAGTTAGGGTGAGGTATAGGGGTTAGGTTTAGGGGTTAGTTTTAAGATAAAAGGATAGGATTAGGGTTACGGGTTGGGCTTAGGTTTAGGTTTAAAGTTTACTGCTAGGGTTAGGGATAGGGTTCAGGGTTAGCTTTAGGGGATCTGGTGAGGGTTAAGTGTTAGGTTAGTGTCAGGGTTAGGTCTAGTCGTGAGGGTAAGGTTTAGGGTTAGCTTTAAGAGCTAGGGTTAGGTTTAATGGTTAGGATTAGGATTAGGGTTAAGGATTAGGGTAAGTCTTAGGGGTTAGGGTGAAGGGTTAGGGTCAAGGGTTAGGGTTTTTGTTAGGCATAGCGTTGGGGTTAGAAGTAAGAGTTACTGTCAGTGTTAGGGTTGTAGGTAGGGTTACGGTTAGGGTTAGCGGTTTGGAATTAGGGTTAGGGATTAGGTGTCACAGTGATGACTAGGAGATAGGGTTATTATTATGGGATAGGGGTTTTTCTCAGGAAATGGGTTATGCATTAACGTTAGGATAAGAGGTTAAAGTTAGGCGCACGGTGAGGTTTACGTGTTAAGGGGAGAAAGAGGAACAGGGTTGGGTGTTATGTTCAGGGTTAGGGTTATCTGTTAAAGGTATTGTTTATGCTTAGCGCACGGTCCCTGTCTGCATTAGGCTGGCGGGGGGGATATTTGGGGGCTGGGATTGTACCCGGGAACCCACTCTATCATACTCTGGGTATGGGCCCGTGGGTTTCATGCAGGACAGAGTGGTAGAGCCTCCTTTCACGCATGGCATGGGAGGATTGCAGGCTTTCTAAACTCTAAGAAAGCAAGAAGTCTGAGAATTAGATTTAGGGTTAGGATTCTGGTTAGGGTTAGGGTTAGGGTTAGGGTTAGGGTTGGGGTTAGGGGTTAGGGTTGGGGTTAGGGTTAAGGTTAGGGT
>NW_027182835.1:1290000-1310000 GCF_041146395.1 Eulemur rufifrons | reverse complement strand
GTTAGGGTAAGTCTTATGGGTTAGGGTGAAGGGTTAGGGTCAAGGGTTAGGGTTTTTGTTAGGCATAGCGTTGGGGTTAGAAGTAAGGGTTACTGTCAGTGTTAGGGTGTAGGTAGGGTTACGGTTAGGGTTAGCGGTTTGGAATTAGGGTTAGGGATTAGGTGTCACAGTGATGAATAGGAGATAGGGTTAGAATTATGGGATAGGGGTTGTTCTCAGGAAATGGGTTATGCATTAACGTTAGGATAAGAGGTTAAAGTTAGGCGCACGGTGAAGTTTACGTGTTAAGGGGAGAAATAGGAACAGGGTTGGGTGTTATGTTCAGGGTTAGGGTTATCTGTTAAAGGTATTGTTTATGCTTAGCGCACGGGCCCTGTCTGCATTAGGCGGGCGGGGGGGAGTTTTGGGGGCTGGGATTGTACCCGGGAACCCACTCTATCATACTCTGAGTATGGGCCCGTGGGTTTCATGCAGGACACAGTGGTAGAGCCTCCTTTCACGCATGGCATGGGAGGATTGCAGGCTTTCTAAACTCTAAGAAAGCAAGAAGTCTGAGAATTAGATTTAGGGTTAGGATTATGGTTAGGGTTAAGGATGAAGTTTAGTGTTAGGGTGAGGGCTTAGGGTTAGGGATTAGGGTTAGGGTTAAAGGTTACTCTTAGGTTTAACGGTTACACTTTGGTTTAGGGTTGAGGTTTAGGGTTAGGGTTAAGATGAGGGGTTAGGGTTTGGTACAGGGTTAGGGTTAAGTGTTAGGTTTAGGGTTGAAGATTAGGATTAGGGTTAGGATTAAAGTTTAGCGTGAGAGTTAACGCTTAGGGTTAAGGTTAAGAGTTAGGGTTTAGGGTTAGGGTTAGGGTTAGTTTTAGGGTTAGAGTTATGTGCTATGGTTTGTGTTAGAGGTTAGGGTTAGGTTTACTGGTCACGGTTAGGGTTACGTTTAGGGGGTAGCATTAGGGTCAGGGTTTAGGGTTAAGGGATAGGATTAGGGATAAGTGTTGGGCTTAGGGTTAGCGTTTAGTGTTATGGTTAGCATTAAGGATTAGGGTTAGGGTCAGGGTTAAATGCTTGGGTGCGGGTAATGGTTAGGGTCAGGGTTAAGGTTCACGGATAGGGTTAGTGTTAAGGGTTACGGGTAGGTTTAGGGTTCAGGGTTAGAGTTAGCATTAGGGCTTAAGGTTAGGATTAGGCGGTAGGTTAGATTTAGGGTTAGATCTAGGCGTTAGGGTAAGGGCTAGCGTTAGGTTTAAGAGATAGGTTTAGGTTTAATGCTTAGGATTAGGGTTAGGGTTTGGGGTTAAAGTAAGTGTTAGGGGTTAGGTTTAAGGATCAAAGCTTAGGGTTATTTTTAGCTGTAGTGTTAGGGTTAGGGATAAGGGATCCCATTAGCATTAAGGGTCTTCCTTACTGCAGGGTTAAGGGTTAGGCTTAGAGTTAAAGGTTAAGGTTAGGGTCAGTGTTAAGATGTAGGGTGAGGGCTAATGGTTAGGGTAAAGGTTAAGCGATAGGGTTAGGGATTAGTGATTAGGGATTATGGTTAGTGTTAGGGTTAGCGGTTAGGAGTTAGTGTTTTATGAAGGGGTATGGTTAGAATTAGGATTGCGGATAGAGTTAGGGTGAGGTATAGGGGTTAGGTTTAGGGGTTAGTTTTAGGGTAAAAGGATATGATTAGGGTTACGGGTTGGGCTTAGGTTTAGGGTTAAAGTTTACTGCTAGGGTTAGGGATAGGGTTCAGGCTTAGCTTTAGGGGTTCTGGTTAGGGTTAGGTGTTAGGTTAGTGTCAGGGTTAGGTCTAGTCGTGAGGGTAAGGTTTAGGGTTAGCTTTAAGAGCTAGGGTTAGGTTTAATGGTTAGGATTAGGATTAGGGTTAAGGCTTAGGGTAAGGCTTAGGGGTTAGGGTGAAGGGTTAGGGTCAAGGGTTAGGGTTTTTGTTAGGCATAGCGTTGGGGTTAGAAGTAAGGGTTACTGTCAGTGTTAGGGTTGTAGGTAGGGTTACGGTTAGGGTTAGCGGTTTAGAATTAGGGTTAGGGATTAGGTGTCACAGTGATGACTAGGAGATAGGGTTAGAATTATGGGATAGGGGTTGTTGTCAGGAAATGGGTTATGCATTAACGTTAGGATAAGAGGTTAAAGTTAGGCTCACGGTGAGGTTTACGTGTTAAGGGGAGAAATAGGAACAGGGTTGGGTGTTATGTTCATTGTTAGGGTTATCTGTTAAAGGTATTGTTTATGCTTAGCGCACGGGCTCTGTCTGCATTAGGCGGGCGGGGGGAGTTTAGGGGGCTGGGATTGTACCCGGCAACCCACTCTATCATACTCTGGGTATGGGCCCGTGGGTTTCATGCAGGACACAGTGGTAGAGCCTCCTTTCACGCATGGCATGGGAGGATTGCAGGCTTTCTAAACTCTAAGAAAGCAAGAAGTCTGAGAATTAGATTTAGGGTTAGGATTATGGTTAGGGTTAAGGATGAAGTTTAGTGTTAGGGTGAGGGCTTAGGGTTAGGGATTAGGGTTAGGGTTAAAGGTTACCCTTAGGTTTAACGGTTACACTTTGGTTTAGGGTTGAGGTTTACGGTTAGGGTTAAGATGAGAGGTTAGGGTTAGGTACAGGGTTAGGGTTAAGTGTTAGGTTTAGGGTTGATGATTAGGATTAGGGTTGGGATTAAAGGTTAGCGTGAGAGTTAACGCTTAGGGTTAAGGTTAAGAGTCAGTGTTTAGGGTTAGGGTTAGCGTTATGGTTAGTTTTAGGGTTAGAGTTATGTGCTATGGTTTGTGTTAGAGGTTAGGGTTAGGTTTACTGGTCACGGTGAGGGTTACGTTTAGGGGGTAGCATTAGGGTTAGGGTTAGGGTTAAGGGATAGGATTAGGGATAAGTGTTGGGCTTAGGGTTAGGGTTTAGTGTTATGGTTAGCATTAAGGATTAGGGTTAGGGTCAGGGTTAAATGCTTGGGTGCGGGTAATGGTTAGGGTCAGGGTGAAGGTTCACGGATAGGGTTAGTGTTAAGGGTTACGGGTAGGTTTAGGGTTCAGGGTTAGTGTTAGCATTAGGGCTTAAGGTTAGGATTAGGCGGTAGGTTAGATTTAAGCTTAGATCTAGGCGTTAGGGTAAGGGCTAGCGTTAGGGTTAAGAGATAGGGTTAGGTTTAATGCTTAGGATTAGGGTTAGGGTTTGGGGTTAAAGTAAGTTTTAGGGGTTAGGTTTAAGGATCAAAGGTTAGGGTTATTTTTAGCTGTAGTGTTAGGGTTAGGGATAAGGGATCCCATTAGCATTAAGGGTCTTCCTTACTGTAGGCTTAAGGGTTAGGCTTAGAGTTAAAGGTTAAGGTTAGGGTCAGTGTTAAGATTTAGGGTGAGGGTTAACGGTTAGGGTAAAGGTTAAGCGTTAGGGTTAGGGATTAGTGATTAGGATTTTTGGTTAGTGTTAGGGTTAGCGGTTAGGAGTTAGTGTTTTATGAAGGGGTATGGTTAGAATTAGGATTGGGGTTAGAGTTAGGGTGAGGTATAGGGGTTAGGTTTAGGGTAAAAGGATAGGATTAGGGTTACGGGTTGGGATTAGGTTTATGGTTAAAGTTTACTGCTAGGGTAAGGGTTAGGGTTCAGGGTTAGCTTTAGGGGTTCTGGTTAGGGTTAGGTGTTAGGTTAGTGTCAGGGTTAAGTCTAGTCGTGAGGGTAAGGTTTAGGGTTAGCTTTAAGAGCTAGGGTTAGGTTTAATGGTTAGGATTAGGATTAGGGTTAAGGGTTAGGGTAAGGCTTAGGGGTTAGGGTGAAGGTTTAGGGTTTTTGTTAGGCATAGCGTTGGGGTTAGAAGTAAGGGTTACTGTCAGTGTTAGGGTTGTAGGTAGGGTTACGGTTAGGGTTAGCGGTTTAGAATTAGGGTTAGGGATTAGGTGTCACAGTGATGACTAGGAGATAGGGTTAGAATTATGGGATAGGGGTTGTTCTCAGGAAATGGGTTATGCATTAACGTTAGGATAAGAGGTTAAAGCTAGGCGCACGGTGAGGTTTACGTGTTAAGGGGAGAAATAGGAACAGGGTTGGGTGTTATGTTCAGGGTTAGGGTTACTGGTAAAGGTATTGTTTATGCTTAGCGCACGGGCCCTGTCTGCATTAGGCGGGCGGGGGGAGTTTAGGGGGCTGGGATTGTACCCGGGATCCCACTCTATCATATTCTGGGTATGGGCCCGTGGGTTTCATGGAGGACACAGTGGTAGAGCCTCCTTTCACGCATGGCATGGGAGGATTGTAGGCTTTCTAAACTCTAAGGAAGCAAGAAAGTCTGAGAATTAGATTTAGGGTTAGGATTCTGGTTAGGGTTAAGGATGAAGTTTAGTGTTAGGGTGAGGGCTTAGGGTTAGGTAATAGGGTTAGGGTTAAAGGTTACTCTTAGGTTTAACGGTTACACTTTGGTTTAGGGTTGAGGTTTACGGTTAGGGTTAAGATGAGGGGTTAGGGTTTGGTACAGGGTTAGGGTTAAGTGTTAGGTTTAGGGTTGAAGATTAGGATTACGGTTAGGATTAAAGGTTAGCGTGAGAGTTAACGCTTAGGGTTAAGGTTAAGAGTTAGGGTTTAGGGTTAGGGTTAGGGTTACTGTTAGTATTAGGGTTAGAGTTATGTGCTATGGTTTGTGTTAGAGGTTACGGTTAGGTTTACTGGTTACGGTTAGGGTTACGTTTAGGGGGTAGCATTAGGGTTAGGGTTAGGATTAAGGGATAGGATTAGAGATAAGTGTTGGGCTTAGGGTTAGGGTTTAGTGTTATGGTTAGCATTAAGGATTAGGGTTAGGGTCAGGGTTAAATGCTTGGGTGCGGGTAATGGTTAGGGTCAGGGTGAAGGTTCACGGATAGGGTTAGTGTTAAGGCTTACGGGTAGGTTTAGGGTTCAGGGTTAGTGTTAGCATTAGGGCTTAAGGTTAGGATTAGGCGGTAGGTTAGATTTAGGGTTAGATCTAGGCGTTAGGGTAAGGGCTAGCGTTAGGGTTAAGAGATAGGGTTAGGTTTAATGCTTAGGATTAGGGTTAGGGTTTGGGTTTAAAGTAAGTGTTAGGGGTTAGGTTTAAGGATCAAAGGTTAGGGTTATTTTTAGCTGTAGTGTTAGGGTTAGGGATAAGGGATCCCATTAGCATTAAGGTTGTTCCTTACTGTAGGGTTAAGGGTTAGGGTTAGAGTTAAAGGTTAAGGTTAGGGTCAGTGTTAAGATTTAGGGTGAGGGTTAACGGTTAGGGTAAAGGTTAAGCATTAGGGTTAGGGATTAGTGATTAGGGTTTTTGGTTAGTGTTAGGGTTAGCGGTTAGGAGTTAGTGTTTTATGAAGGGGTATGGTTAGAATTAGGATTGGGGTTAGAGTTAGGGTGAGGTATAGGGGTTAGGTTTAGTGTAAAAGGATAGGATTAGGGTTACGGGTTGGGCTTAGGTTTAGGGTTAAAGTTTACTGCTAGGGTAAGGGTTAGGGTTCAGGGTTAGCTTTAGGGGTTCTGGATAGGGTTAGGTGTTAGGTTAGTGTCAGGGTTAGGTCTAGTCGTGAGGGTAAGGTTTAGGGTTAGCTTTAAGAGGTAGGGTTAGGTTTAATGGTTAGGATTAGGATTAGGGTTAAGGGTTAGGGTAAGGCTTAGGGGTTAGGGTGAAGGGTTAGGGTCAAGGGTTACGGTTTTTGTTAGGCATAGCGTTGGGGTTAGAAGTAAGGGTTACTGTCAGTGTTAGGGTTGTAGGTAGGGTTACGGTTAGGGTTAGCGGTTTAGAATTAGGGTTAGGGATTAGGTGTCACAGTGATGACTAGGAGATAGGGTTAGAATTATGGGATAGGGGTTGTTCTCAGGAAATGGGTTATGCATTAACGTTAGGATAAGAGGTTAAAGTTAGGCGCACGGTGAAGTTTACGTGTTAAGGGGAGAAATAGGAACAGGGTTGGGTTGTTATGTTCAGGGTTAGGGTTATCTGTTAAAGGTATTGTTTATGCTTAGCGCACGGGCCCTGTCTGCATTAGGCGGGCGGGGGGAGTTTAGGGGGCTGGGATTGTACCCGGGAACCCACTCTATCATACTCTGGGTATGGGCCCGTGGGTTTCATGCAGGACACAGTGGTAGAGCCTCCTTTCACGCATGGCATGGGAGGATTGCAGGCTTTCTAAACTCTAAGAAAGCAAGAAGTCTGAGAATTAGATTTAGGGTTAGGATTCTGGTTAGGGTTAAGGATGAAGTTTAGTGTTAGGGTGAGGGCTTAGGGTTAGGGATTAGGGTTAGGGTTAAAGGTTACTCTTAGGTTTAATGGTTACACTTTGGTTTAGGGTTGAGGTTTACGGTTAGGGTTAAGATGAGGGGTTAGGGTTTGGTACAGGGTTAGGGTTAAGTGTTAGGTTTAGGGTTGAAGATTAGGATTAGGGTTAGGATTAAAGGTTAGCGTGAGAGTTAACGCTTAGGGTTAAGGTTAAGAGTTAGGGTTTAGGGTTAGGGTTAGGGTTCGTTTTAGGGTTAGAGTTATGTGCTATGGTTTGTCTTAGAGGTTAGGGTTAGGTTTACTGGTCACGGTTAGGGTTACGTTTAGGGGGTAGCATTAGGGTTAGGGTTTAGGGTTAAGGGATAGGATTAGGGATAAGTGTTGGGCTTAGGGTTAGGGTTTAGTGTTATGGTTAGCATTAAGGATTAGGGTTAGGGTCAGGGTTAAATGCTTGGGTGCGGGTAATGGTTAGGGTCAGGGTTAAGGTTCACGGATAGGGTTAGTGTTAAGGCTTACGGGTAGGTTTAGGGTTCAGGGTTAGAGTTAGCATTAGGGCTTAAGGTTAGGATTAGGCGGTAGGTTAGATTTAGGGTTAGATCTAGGCGTTAGGGTAAGGGCTAGCGTTAGGTTTAAGAGATAGGTTTAGGTTTAATGCTTAGGATTAGGGTTAGGGTTTGGGGTTAAAGTAAGTGTTAGGGGTTAGGTTTAAGGATTAAAGCTTAGGGTTATTTTTAGCTGTAGTGTTAGGGTTAGGGATAAGGGATACCATTAGCATTAAGTGTCTTCCTTACTGTAGGGTTAAGGGTTAGGCTTAGAGTTAAAGGTTAAGGTTAGGGTCAGTGTTAAGATTTAGGGTGAGGGTTAACGGTTAGGGTAAAGGTTAAGCGTTAGGGTTAGGGATTAGTGATTAGGGTTTTTGGTTAGTGTTAGGGTTAGCGGTTAGGAGTTAGTGTTTTATGAAGGGGTATGGTTAGAATTAGGATTGGGGTTAGAGTTAGGGTGAGGTATAGGGGTTAGGTTTAGGGTAAAAGGATAGGATTACGGTTACGGGTTGGGCTTAGGTTTAGGGTTAAAGTTTACTGCTAGGGTTAGGGATAGGGTTCAGGGTTAGCTTTAGGGGTTCTGGATAGTGTTAGGTGTTAGGTTAGTGTCAGGGTTAGGTCTAGTCGTGAGGGTAAGGTTTAGGGTTAGCTTTAAGAGCTAGGGTTAGGTTTAATGGTTAGGATTAGGATTAGGGTTAAGGGTTAGGGTAAGGCTTAGGGGTTAGGGTGAAGGTTTAGGGTTTTTGTTAGGCATAGCGTTGGGGTTAGAAGTAAGGGTTACTGTCAGTGTTAGGGTTGTAGGTAGGGTTACGGTTAGGGTTAGCGGTTTAGAATTAGGGTTAGGGATTAGGTGTCACAGTGATGACTAGGAGATAGGGTTAGAATTATGGGATAGGGGTTGTTCTCAGGAAATGGGTTATGCATTAACGTTAGGATAAGAGGTTAAAGCTAGGCGCACGGTGAGGTTTACGTGTTAAGGGGAGAAATAGGAACAGGGTTGGGTGTTATGTTCAGGGTTAGGGTTATCTGGTAAAGGTATTGTTTATGCTTAGCGCACGGGCCCTGTCTGCATTGGGCGGGCGGGGGGAGTTTAGGGGGCTGGGATTGTACCCGGGATCCCACTCTATCATACTCTGGGTATGGGCCCGTGGGTTTCATGCAGGACACAGTGGTAGAGCCTCCTTTCACGCATGGCATGGGAGGATTGTAGGCTTTCTAAACTCTAAGGAAGCAAGAAAGTCTGAGAATTAGATTTAGGGTTAGGATTCTGGTTAGGGTTAAGGATGAAGTTTAGTGTTAGGGTGAGGGCTTAGGGTTAGGTAATAGGGTTAGGGTTAAAGGTTACTCTTAGGTTTAACGGTTACACTTTGGTTTAGGGTTGAGGTTTACGGTTAGGGTTAAGATGAGGGGTTAGGGTTTGGTACAGGGTTAGGGTTAAGTGTTAGGTTTAGGGTTGAAGATTAGGATTAGGGTTAGGATTAAAGGTTAGCGTGAGAGTTAACGCTTAGGGTTAAGGTTAAGAGTTAGGGTTTAGGGTTAGGGTTCGGGTTACTGTTAGTATTAGGGTTAGAGTTATGTGCTATGGTTTGTGTTAGAGGTTACGGTTAGGTTTACTGGTCACGGTTAGGGTTACGTTTAGGGGGTAGCATTAGGGTTAGGGTTAGGGTTAAGGGATAGGATTAGGCATAAGTGTTGGGCTTAGGGTTAGGGTTTAGTGTTATGGTTAGCATTAAGGATTAGGGTTAGGGTCAGGGTTAAATGCTTGGGTGCGGGTAATGGTTAGGGTCAGGGTGAAGGTTCACGGATAGGGTTAGTGTTAAGGGTTACGGGTAGGTTTAGGGTTCAGGGTTAGTGTTAGCATTAGGGCTTAAGGTTAGGATTAGGCGGTAGGTTAGATTTAGGGTTAGATCTAGGCGTTCGGGTAAGGGCTAGCGTTAGGGTTAAGAGATAGGGTTAGGTTTAATGCTTAGGATTAGGGTTAGGGTTTGGGTTTAAAGTAAGTGTTAGGGGTTAGGTTTAAGGATCCAAGGTTAGGGTTATTTTTAGCTGTAGTGTTAGGGTTAGGGATAAGGGATCCCATTAGCATTAAGGGTCTTCCTTACTGCAGGGTTAAGGGTTAGGCTTAGAGTTAAAGGTTAAGGTTAGGGTCAGTGTTAAGATTTAGGGTGAGGGTTAACGGTTAGGGTAAAGGTTAAGCGTTAGGGTTAGGGATTAGTGATTAGGGTTTTTGGTTAGTGTTAGGGTTAGCGGTTAGGAGTTAGTGTTTTATGAAGGGGTATGGTTAGAATTAGGATTGGGGTTAGAGTTAGGGTGAGGTATAGGGGTTAGGTTTAGGGTAAAAGGATAGGATTAGGGTTACGGGTTGGGCTTAGGTTTAGGGTTAAAGTTTACTGCTAGGGTTAGGGATAGGGTTCAGGGTTAGCTTTAGGGGTTCTGGTTAGGGTTAGGTGTTAGGTTAGTGTCAGGGTTAGGTCTAGTCGTGAGGGTAAGGTTTAGGGTTAGCTTTAAGAGCTAGGGTTAGGTTTAATGGTTAGGATTAGGATTAGGGTTAAGGGTTAGGGTAAGGCTTAGGGGTTAGGGTGAAGGGATAGGGTCAAGTGTTAGGGTTTTTGTTAGGCATAGCGTTGGGGTTAGAAGTAAGGGTTACTGTCAGTGTTAGGGTTGTAGGTAGGGTTACGTTTAGGTTTAGCGGTTTAGAATTAGGGTTAGGGATTAGGTGTCACAGTGATGACTAGGAGATAGGGTTAGAATTATGGGATAGGGGTTGTTCTCAGGAAATGGGTTATGCATTAACGTTAGGATAAGAGGTTAAAGCTAGGCGCACGGTGAAGTTTACGTGTTAAGGGAGAAATAGGAACAGGGTTGGGTTGTTATGTTCAGGGTTAGGGTTATCTGTTAAAGGTATTGTTTATGGTTAGCGCACGGGCCCTGTCTGCATTAGGCGGGCGGGAGGAGTTTAGGGGGCTGGGATTGTACCCGGGAACCCACTCTATCATACTCTGGGTATGGGCCCGTGGGTTTCATGCAGGACACAGTGGTAGAGCCTCCTTTCACGCATGGCATGGGAGGATTGCAGGCATTCTAAACTCTAAGAAAGCAAGAAGTCTGAGAATTAGATTTAGGGTTAGGATTCTGGTTAGGGTTAAGGATGAAGTTTAGTGTTAGGGTGAGGGCTTAGGGTTAGGGATTAGGGTTAGGGTTAAAGGTTACTCTTAGGTTTAACGGTTACACTTTGGTTTAGGGTTGAGGTTTACGGTTAGGGTTAAGATGAGGGGTTAGGGTTTGGTACAGGGTTAGGGTTAAGTGTTAGGTTTAGGGTTGAAGATTAGGATTACGGTTAGGATTAAAGGTTAGCGTGAGAGTTAACGCTTAGAGTTAAGGTTAAGTGTTAGGGTTTAGGGTTAGGGTTAGGGTTCGTTTTAGGGTTAGAGTTATGTGCTATGGTTTGTGTTAGAGGTTAGGGTTAGGTTTACTGGTCACGGTTAGGGTTATGTTTAGGGGGTAGCATTAGGGTTAGGGTTTAGGGTTAAGGGATAGGATTAGGGATAAGTGTTGGGCTTAGGGTTAGGGTTTAGTGTTATGGTTAGCATTAAGGATTAGGGTTAGGGTCAGGGTTAAATGCTTGGGTGTGAGTAATGGTTAGGGTCAGGGTTAAGGTTCACGGATAGGGTTAGTGTTAAGGCTTACGGGTAGGTTTAGGGTTCAGGGTTAGAGTTAGCATTAGGGCTTAAGGTTAGGATTAGGCGGTAGGTTAGATTTAGGGTTAGATCTAGGCGTTAGGGTAACGGCTAGCGTTAGGTTTAAGAGATAGGTTTAGGTTTAATGCTTAGGATTAGGGTTAGGGTTTGGGGTTAAAGTAAGTGTTAGGGGTTAGGTTTAAGGATCAAAGCTTAGGGTTATTTTTAGCTGTAGTGTTAGGGTTAGGGATAAGGGATCCCATTAGGATTAAGTGTCTTCCTTACTGTAGGGTTAAGGGTTAGGCTTAGAGTTAAAGGTTAAGGTCAGGGTCAGTGTTAAGATTTAGGGTGAGGGTTAACGGTTAGGGTAAAGGTTAAGCGTTAGGATTAGGGATTAGTGATTAGGGTTTTTGGTTAGTGTTAGGGTTAGCGGTTAGGAGTTAGTGTTTTATGAAGGGGTATGGTTAGAATTAGGATTGGGGTTAGAGTTAGGGTGAGGTATAGGGGTTAGGTTTAGGGTAAAAGGATAGGATTAGGGTTACGGGTTGGGCTTAGGTTTAGGGTTAAAGTTTACTGCTAGGGTTAGGGATAGGGTTCAGGGTTAGCTTTAGGGGTTCTGGTTAGGGTTAGGTGTTAGGTTAGTGTCAGGGTTAGGTCTAGTCGTGAGGGTAAGGTTTAGGGTTAGCTTTAAGAGCTAGGGTTAGGTTTAATGGTTAGGATTAGGATTAGGATTAAGGCTTAGGGTAAGGCTTAGGGGTTAGGGTGAAGGTTTAGGGTTTTTGTTAGGCATAGCGTTGGGGTTAGAAGTAAGGGTTACTGTCAGTGTTAGGGTTGTAGGTAGGGTTACGGTTAGGGTTAGCGGTTTAGAATTAGGGTTAGGGATTAGGTGTCACAGTGATGACTAGGAGATAGGGTTAGAATTATGGGATAGGGGTTGTTCTCAGGAAATGGGTTATGCATTAACGTTAGGATAAGAGGTTAAAGCTAGGCGCACGGTGAGGTTTACGTGTTAAGGGGAGAAATAGGAACAGGGTTGGGTGTTATGTTCAGGGTTAGGGTTATCTGGTAAAGGTATTGTTTATGCTTAGCGCACGGGCCCTGTCTGCATTAGGCGGGCGGGGGGAGTTTAGGGGGCTGGGATTGTACCCGGGAACCCACTCTATCATACTCTGGGTATGGGCCCATGGGTTTCATGCAGGACACAGTGGTAGAGCCTCCTTTGACGCATGGCATGGGAGGATTGCAGGCTTTCTAAACTCTAAGAAAGCAAGAAGTCTGAGAATTAGATTTAGGGTTAGGATTCTGGTTAGGGTTAAGGATGAAGTTTAGTGTTAGGGTGAGGGCTTAGGGTTAGGGATTAGGGTTAGGGTTAAAGGTTACTCTTAGGTTTAACGGTTACACTTTGGTTTAGGGTTGAGGTTTACGGTTAGGGTTAAGATGAGGGGTTAGGTTTTGGTACAGGGATAGGGTTAAGTGTTAGGTTTAGGGTTGAAGATTAGGACTAGGGTTAGGATTAAAGGTTAGCGTGAGAGTTAACGCTTAGGGTTAAGGTTAAGAGTTAGGGTTTAGGGTTACGGTTAGGGTTAGGGTTAGTTTTAGGGTTAGAGTTATGTGCTATGGTTTGTGTTAGAGGTTAGGGTTAGGTTTACTGGTCACGGTGAGGGTTACGTTTAGGGGTTAGCATTAGGGTTAGGGTTAGGGTTAAGGGATAGGATTAGGGTTAAGTGTTGGGCTTAGGGTTAGGGTTTAGTGTTAGGGTTAGCATTAAGGATTAGGGTTAGGGTCAGGGTTAAATGCTTGAGTGCGCGTAATGGTTAGGGTCAGGGTTAAGGTTCACGGTTAGGGTTAGTGTTAAGGGTTACGGGTAGGTTTAGGGTTCAGTGTTAGTGTTAGCATTAAGGCTTAAGGTTAGGATTAGGCGGTAGGTTAGATTTAGGGTTAGATCTAGGCGTTAGGGTAAGGGCTAGCGTTAGGGTTAAGAGATAGGGTTAGGTTTAATTCTTAGGATTAGGGTTAGGATTTGGGGTTAAAGTAAGTGTTAGGGGTTAGGTTTAAGGATCCAAGGTTAGGGTTATTTTTAGCTGTAGTGTTAGGGTTAGGGATAAGGGATCCCATTAGCATTAAGGGTCCTCCTTCCTGTAGGGTTAAGGGTTAGGCTTAGAGTTAAAGGTTAAGGTTAGGGTCAGGGTTAAGATTTAGAGTGAGGGTTAACGGTTAGGGTAAAGGTTAAGCGTTAGGGTTAGGGATTAGTGATTAGGGTTTTTGGTTAGTGTTAGGGTTAGTGGTTAGGAGTTAGTGTTTTATGAAGGGGTATGGTTAGAATTAGGATTGGGGTTAGAGTTAGGGTGAGGTATAGGGGTTAGGTTTAGGGGTTAGTTTTAGGGTAAAAGGATAGGATTAGGGTTACGGGTTGGGCTTAGGTTTAGGGTTAAAGTTTACTGCTAGGGTTAGGGATAGGGTTCAGGCTTAGCTTTAGGGGTTCTGGTTAGGGTTAGGTGTTAGGTTAGTGTCAGGGTTAGGTCTAGTCGTGAGGGTAAGGTTTAGGGTTAGCTTTAAGAGCTAGGGTTAGGTTTAATGGTTAGGATTAGGATTAGGGTTAAGGGTTAGGGTAAGGCTTATGGGTTAGGGTGAAGGGATAGGGTCAAGGGTTAGGGTTTTTGTTAGGCATAGCGTTGGGGTTAGAAGTAAGGGTTACTGTCAGTGTTAGGGTTGTAGGTAGGGTTACGGTTAGGGTTAGCGGTTTAGAATTAGGGTTAGGGATTAGGTGTCACAGTGATGACTAGGAGATAGGGTTAGAATTATGGGATAGGGGTTGTTCTCAGGAAATGGGTTATGCATTAACGTTAGGATAAGAGGTTAAAGTTAGGCGCACGGTGAAGTTTACGTGTTAAGGGGAGAAATAGGAACAGGGTTGGGTTGTTATGTTCAGGGTTAGGGTTATCTGTTAAAGGTATTGTTTATGCTTCGCGCACGGGCCCTGTCTGCATTAGGCGGGCGGGGGGAGTTTAGGGGGCTGGGATTGTACCCGGGAACCCACTCTATCATACTCTGGGTATGGGCCCGTGGGTTTCATGCAGGACACAGTGGTAGAGCCTCCTTTCACGCATGGCATGGGAGGATTGCAGGCTTTCTAAACTCTAAGAAAGCAAGAAGTCTGAGAATTAGATTTAGGGTTAGGATTCTGGTTAGGGTTAAGGATGAAGTTTAGTGTTAGGGTGAGGGCTTAGGGTTAGGGATTAGGGTTAGGGTTAAAGGTTACTCTTAGGTTTAATGGTTACACTTTGGTTTAGGGTTGAGGTTTACGGTTAGGGTTAAGATGAGGGGTTAGGGTTTGGTACAGGGTTAGGGTTAAGTGTTAGGTTTAGGGTTGAAGATTAGGATTAGGGTTAGGATTAAAGGTTAGCGTGAGAGTTAACGCTTAGGGTTAAGGTTAAGAGTTAGGGTTTAGGGTTAGGGTTAGGGTTCGTTTTAGGGTTAGAGTTATGTGCTATGGTTTGTGTTAGAGGTTAGGGTTAGGTTTACTGGTCACGGTTAGGGTTACGTTTAGGGGGTAGCATTAGGGTTAGGGTTTAGGGTTAAGGGATAGGATTAGGGATAAGTGTTGGGCTTAGGGTTAGGGTTTAGTGTTATGGTTAGCATTAAGGATTAGGGTTAGGGTCAGGGTTAAATGCTTGGGTGCGGGTAATGGTTAGGGTCAGGGTTAAGGTTCACGGATAGGGTTAGTGTTAAGGCTTACGGGTAGGTTTAGGGTTCAGGGTTAGAGTTAGCATTAGGGCTTAAGGTTAGGATTAGGCGGTAGGTTAGATTTAGAGTTAGATCTAGGCGTTAGGGTAAGGGCTAGCGTTAGGTTTAAGAGATAGGTTTAGGTTTAATGCTTAGGATTAGGGTTAGGGTTTGGGGTTAAAGTAAGTGTTAGGGGTTAGGTTTAAGGATTAAAGCTTAGGGTTATTTTTAGCTGTAGTGTTAGGGTTAGGGATAAGGGATACCATTAGCATTAAGTGTCTTCCTTACTGTAGGGTTAAGGGTTAGGCTTAGAGTTAAAGGTTAAGGTTAGGGTCAGTGTTAAGATTTAGGGTGAGGGTTAACGGTTAGGGTAAAGGTTAAGCGTTAGGGTTAGGGATTAGTGATTAGGGTTTTTGGTTAGTGTTAGGGTTAGCGGTTAGGAGTTAGTGTTTTATGAAGGGGTATGGTTAGAATTAGGATTGGGGTTAGAGTTAGGGTGAGGTATAGGGGTTCGGTTTAGGGTAAAAGGATAGGATTACGGTTACGGGTTGGGCTTAGGTTTAGGGTTAAAGTTTACTGCTAGGGTTAGGGATAGGGTTCAGGGTTAGCTTTAGGGGTTCTGGATAGTGTTAGGTGTTAGGTTAGTGTCAGGGTTAGGTCTAGTCGTGAGGGTAAGGTTTAGGGTTAGCTTTAAGAGCTAGGGTTAGGTTTAATGGTTAGGATTAGGATTAGGGTTAAGGGTTAGGGTAAGGCTTAGGGGTTAGGGTGAAGGTTTAGGGTTTTTGTTAGGCATAGCGTTGGGGTTAGAAGTAAGGGTTACTGTCAGTGTTAGGGTTGTAGGTAGGGTTACGGTTAGGGTTAGCGGTTTAGAATTAGGGTTAGGGATTAGGTGTCACAGTGATGACTAGGAGATAGGGTTAGAATTATGGGATAGGGGTTGTTCTCAGGAAATGGGTTATGCATTAACGTTAGGATAAGAGGTTAAAGCTAGGCGCACGGTGAGGTTTACGTGTTAAGGGGAGAAATAGGAACAGGGTTGGGTGTTATGTTCAGGGTTAGGGTTATCTGGTAAAGGTATTGTTTATGCTTAGCGCACGGGCCCTGTCTGCATTGGGCGGGCGGGGGGAGTTTAGGGGGCTGGGATTGTACCCGGGATCCCACTCTATCATACTCTGGGTATGGGCCCGTGGGTTTCATGCAGGACACAGTGGTAGAGCCTCCTTTCACGCATGGCATGGGAGGATTGTAGGCTTTCTAAACTCTAAGGAAGCAAGAAAGTCTGAGAATTAGATTTAGGGTTAGGATTCTGGTTAGGGTTAAGGATGAAGTTTAGTGTTAGGGTGAGGGCTTAGGGTTAGGTAATAGGGTTAGGGTTAAAGGTTACTCTTAGGTTTAACGGTTACACTTTGGTTTAGGGTTGAGGTTTACGGTTAGGGTTAAGATGAGGGGTTAGGGTTTGGTACAGGGTTAGGGTTAAGTGTTAGGTTTAGGGTTGAAGATTAGGATTAGGGTTAGGATTAAAGGTTAGCGTGAGAGTTAACGCTTAGGGTTAAGGTTAAGAGTTAGGGTTTAGGGTTAGGGTTCGGGTTACTGTTAGTATTAGGGTTAGAGTTATGTGCTATGGTTTGTGTTAGAGGTTACGGTTAGGTTTACTGGTCACGGTTAGGGTTACGTTTAGGGGGTAGCATTAGGGTTAGGGTTAGGGTTAAGGGATAGGATTAGGCATAAGTGTTGGGCTTAGGGTTAGGGTTTAGTGTTATGGTTAGCATTAAGGATTAGGGTTAGGGTCAGGGTTAAATGCTTGGGTGCGGGTAATGGTTAGGGTCAGGGTGAAGGTTCACGGATAGGGTTAGTGTTAAGGGTTACGGGTAGGTTTAGGGTTCAGGGTTAGTGTTAGCATTAGGGCTTAAGGTTAGGATTAGGCGGTAGGTTAGATTTAGGGTTAGATCTAGGCGTTCGGGTAAGGGCTAGCGTTAGGGTTAAGAGATAGGGTTAGGTTTAATGCTTAGGATTAGGGTTAGGGTTTGGGTTTAAAGTAAGTGTTAGGGGTTAGGTTTAAGGATCCAAGGTTAGGGTTATTTTTAGCTGTAGTGTTAGGGTTAGGGATAAGGGATCCCATTAGCATTAAGGGTCTTCCTTACTGCAGGGTTAAGGGTTAGGCTTAGAGTTAAAGGTTAAGGTTAGGGTCAGTGTTAAGATTTAGGGTGAGGGTTAACGGTTAGGGTAAAGGTTAAGCGTTAGGGTTAGGGATTAGTGATTAGGGTTTTTGGTTAGTGTTAGGGTTAGCGGTTAGGAGTTAGTGTTTTATGAAGGGGTATGGTTAGAATTAGGATTGGGGTTAGAGTTAGGGTGAGGTATAGGGGTTAGGTTTAGGGTAAAAGGATAGGATTAGGGTTACGGGTTGGGCTTAGGTTTAGGGTTAAAGTTTACTGCTAGGGTAAGGGTTAGGGTTCAGGGTTAGCTTTAGGGGTTCTGGATAGGGTTAGGTGTTAGGTTAGTGTCAGGGTTAGGTCTAGTCGTGAGGGTAAGGTTTAGGGTTAGCTTTAAGAGCTAGGGTTACGTTTAATGGTTAGGATTAGGATTAGGGTTAAGGGTTAGGGTAAGGCTTAGGGGTTAGGGTGAAGGGTTAGGGTCAAGGGTTAGGGTTTTTGTTAGGCATAGCGTTGGGGTTAGAAGTAAGGGTTACTGTCAGTGTTAGGGTTGTAGGTAGGGTTACGTTTAGGTTTAGCGGTTTAGAATTAGGGTTAGGGATTAGGTGTCACAGTGATGACTAGGAGATAGGGTTAGAATTATGGGATAGGGGTTGTTCTCAGGAAATGGGTTATGCATTAACGTTAGGATAAGAGGTTAAAGCTAGGCGCACGGTGAAGTTTACGTGTTAAGGGAGAAATAGGAACAGGGTTGGGTTGTTATGTTCAGGGTTAGGGTTATCTGTTAAAGGTATTGTTTATGGTTAGCGCACGGGCCCTGTCTGCATTAGGCGGGCGGGAGGAGTTTAGGGGGCTGGGATTGTACCCGGGAACCCACTCTATCATACTCTGGGTATGGGCCCGTGGGTTTCATGCAGGACACAGTGGTAGAGCCTCCTTTCACGCATGGCATGGGAGGATTGCAGGCTTTCTAAACTCTAAGAAAGCAAGAAGTCTGAGAATTAGATTTAGGGTTAGGATTCTGGTTAGGGTTAAGGATGAAGTTTAGTGTTAGGGTGAGGGCTTAGGGTTAGGGATTAGGGTTAGGGTTAAAGGTTACTCTTAGGTTTAACGGTTACACTTTGGTTTAGGGTTGAGGTTTACGGTTAGGGTTAAGATGAGGGGTTAGGGTTTGGTACAGGGTTAGGGTTAAGTGTTAGGTTTAGGGTTGAAGATTAGGATTACGGTTAGGATTAAAGGTTAGCGTGAGAGTTAACGCTTAGAGTTAAGGTTAAGTGTTAGGGTTTAGGGTTAGGGTTAGGGTTCGTTTTAGGGTTAGAGTTATGTGCTATGGTTTGTGTTAGAGGTTAGGGTTAGGTTTACTGGTCACGGTTAGGGTTATGTTTAGGGGGTAGCATTAGGGTTAGGGTTTAGGGTTAAGGGATAGGATTAGGGATAAGTGTTGGGCTTAGGGTTAGGGTTTAGTGTTATGGTTAGCATTAAGGATTAGGGTTAGGGTCAGGGTTAAATGCTTGGGTGCGAGTAATGGTTAGGGTCAGGGTTAAGGTTCACGGATAGGGTTAGTGTTAAGGCTTACGGGTAGGTTTAGGGTTCAGGGTTAGAGTTAGCATTAGGGCTTAAGGTTAGGATTAGGCGGTAGGTTAGATTTAGGGTTAGATCTAGGCGTTAGGGTAACGGCTAGCGTTAGGTTTAAGAGATAGGTTTAGGTTTAATGCTTAGGATTAGGGTTAGGGTTTGGGGTTAAAGTAAGTGTTAGGGGTTAGGTTTAAGGATCAAAGCTTAGGGTTATTTTTAGCTGTAGTGTTAGGGTTAGGGATAAGGGATCCCATTAGGATTAAGTGTCTTCCTTACTGTAGGGTTAAGGGTTAGGCTTAGAGTTAAAGGTTAAGGTCAGGGTCAGTGTTAAGATTTAGGGTGAGGGTTAACGGTTAGGGTAAAGGTTAAGCGTTAGGATTAGGGATTAGTGATTAGGGTTTTTGGTTAGTGTTAGGGTTAGCGGTTAGGAGTTAGTGTTTTATGAAGGGGTATGGTTAGAATTAGGATTGGGGTTAGAGTTAGGGTGAGGTATAGGGGTTAGGTTTAGGGTAAAAGGATAGGATTAGGGTTACGGGTTGGGCTTAGGTTTAGGGTTAAAGTTTACTGCTAGGGTTAGGGATAGGGTTCAGGGTTAGCTTTAGGGGTTCTGGTTAGGGTTAGGTGTTAGGTTAGTGTCAGGGTTAGGTCTAGTCGTGAGGGTAAGGTTTAGGGTTAGCTTTAAGAGCTAGGGTTAGGTTTAATGGTTAGGATTAGGATTAGGATTAAGGCTTAGGGTAAGGCTTAGGGGTTAGGGTGAAGGTTTAGGGTTTTTGTTAGGCATAGCGTTGGGGTTAGAAGTAAGGGTTACTGTCAGTGTTAGGGTTGTAGGTAGGGTTACGGTTAGGGTTAGCGGTTTAGAATTAGGGTTAGGGATTAGGTGTCACAGTGATGACTAGGAGATAGGGTTAGAATTATGGGATAGGGGTTGTTCTCAGGAAATGGGTTATGCATTAACGTTAGGATAAGAGGTTAAAGCTAGGCGCACGGTGAGGTTTACGTGTTAAGGGGAGAAATAGGAACAGGGTTGGGTGTTATGTTCAGGGTTAGGGTTATCTGGTAAAGGTATTGTTTATGCTTAGCGCACGGGCCCTGTCTGCATTAGGCGGGCGGGGGGAGTTTAGGGGGCTGGGATTGTACCCGGGAACCCACTCTATCATACTCTGGGTATGGGCCCATGGGTTTCATGCAGGACACAGTGGTAGAGCCTCCTTTGACGCATGGCATGGGAGGATTGCAGGCTTTCTAAACTCTAAGAAAGCAAGAAGTCTGAGAATTAGATTTAGGGTTAGGATTCTGGTTAGGGTTAAGGATGAAGTTTAGTGTTAGGGTGAGGGCTTAGGGTTAGGGATTAGGGTTAGGGTTAAAGGTTACTCTTAGGTTTAACGGTTACACTTTGGTTTAGGGTTGAGGTTTACGGTTAGGGTTAAGATGAGGGGTTAGGTTTTGGTACAGGGATAGGGTTAAGTGTTAGGTTTAGGGTTGAAGATTAGGACTAGGGTTAGGATTAAAGGTTAGCGTGAGAGTTAACGCTTAGGGTTAAGGTTAAGAGTTAGGGTTTAGGGTTACGGTTAGGGTTAGGGTTAGTTTTAGGGTTAGAGTTATGTGCTATGGTTTGTGTTAGAGGTTAGGGTTAGGTTTACTGGTCACGGTGAGGGTTACGTTTAGGGGTTAGCATTAGGGTTAGGGTTAGGGTTAAGGGATAGGATTAGGGTTAAGTGTTGGGCTTAGGGTTAGGGTTTAGTGTTAGGGTTAGCATTAAGGATTAGGGTTAGGGTCAGGGTTAAATGCTTGAGTGCGCGTAATGGTTAGGGTCAGGGTTAAGGTTCACGGTTAGGGTTAGTGTTAAGGGTTACGGGTAGGTTTAGGGTTCAGTGTTAGTGTTAGCATTAAGGCTTAAGGTTAGGATTAGGCGGTAGGTTAGATTTAGGGTTAGATCTAGGCGTTAGGGTAAGGGCTAGCGTTAGGGTTAAGAGATAGGGTTAGGTTTAATTCTTAGGATTAGGGTTAGGATTTGGGGTTAAAGTAAGTGTTAGGGGTTAGGTTTAAGGATCCAAGGTTAGGGTTATTTTTAGCTGTAGTGTTAGGGTTAGGGATAAGGGATCCCATTAGCATTAAGGGTCCTCCT